>NC_137006.1:20563770-20801270 GCF_032717465.1 Coenobita brevimanus | reverse complement strand
CAGATCCTCACCGCACCACACCGCACAAGGGTCAGCTGCGCAATGCAATCAGTGACATCCGCAGCAAGGCCCGACAGCAGAGCTGGTTTACCCCTGCCACATCATAAGAGACTCATCTTCTTACCCACACCTGACCTGACTAGCGATCAGACCAAATGTGGGAGAATATCCCCTCAGGGCTGCGTCATCACTTATTCATTCACAATTTCTCTCCATTTATTTCTGTCACACACAGCCACCCTTCCTTGCTCAACAGACATCCCTCTCGCATCCAGCGCTCTCTTCACACTGTCCATCCATCCTATTCGTGGTCTTCCTCTCAGCCTTACACCTCTCACATCAGATCTAGTTACCTTTTTCACCAATGGCTCATTATCCATTCTCTCCATATGCCCAAACCATCGCAACACCCTCTGCTCAACTCTACCAGCAATCTCCCGAACAACTCCAGTTCCCCTTCGCACTTCATCATTTCGCACTCGATCCATACGCGTCACTCTACACATACTCTTCAGACACCTCATCTCCATTACATTCAAACTTTTCCTCTCTGCTACACCCATATTCCATGTTTCAGCCCCATATAATGCAGTCGGTACCACAACACCCTCATACAGCCTTCTCTTTACATCCATTCTAAGCGAACGACATCTAAACACTTTTTTCATTCCTCCCAGCACCTTTCCTACTTCATTTATTCTAAACTTCACTTCTGCATCTATTCTTATCATCCTCAGCAACATGTGACCTTAGATATTTAAAACACTCTACCTCCTCAAGCAACTCACCATTCAAAACTATATTCATCCCCCTACCATCTACCAACCTCGTACATTTCATCATCTTACTCTTATTCTCATTTACTTTCAATTTCCTCCTTTCACACACCCTTCCAAACTCCTCTACCAACTGTCTCAATCTCTCCTCTGAATCAGCCACCAGTGCAGTATCATCTGCAAACAGCAGCTGCTTCAGATTCCACTCTCCTCCATCAACATTCACCAGACTCAGACCTCCACCTAAAACTCCTGCATTTACCTCCCTTACAACACCATCCATGAAATATTAAACAACCAAGGCGACATCACACATCCCTGTCGCAGCCCCACTCTCCCAGGAAACCAATCATTCACAGCATTTCCCACTCTTACACGCTCTACTATTTACATAAAAACTTCTCACCCCTTTTAATAACCTACCATCAAGTCCATACAATCTTAAAACAGTCCACAAAGCCTCCCTATCAATTCTATCATACGCTTTCTCTAAATCCATAAATGCCCAAAACACATCCTTGCCTTTCGCTAAATACTTTTCACACGCTTGTCTTACCGCAAACACCTGATCCACGCATCCCATCCCTCTCCTAAAGCCACACTGCTCATCACCAATCACTCCCTCTGTACCCTCTCTAACTCTCATAATTAACACTCTACCATACACCTTACCTACAACACTCAACAGACTTATACCCCTAAAGCTAGTACATTCATACTTATCATCCTTGCCTTTATACAACGGGACCACACAAGCACTTGCCCAGTCAATTGGCACCATACCTTTCACAAAGCACACATTCAACAATCTTACTAACCAGTCAACGATAGTCACTCCACCACCCTTCAGGCATTCCACAGCACACCCATCCATACCTGCAGCTTTCCCTGTTTTCATCTCCTTTACTGCCTTCTCCACTTCCTCCTTCGTGATCAAAGAATCATTCAACTCTTCCAACACATTTATTCCTTGCACCCTTCCATCCACCACAATCTCAGCCACCCTTTCCTCCTCTACATTTAACAATCTTTCAAAATACTCTGCCCATCTCTTCCTTACTGCATCCATCTCAATTAACATCCTTCCATCCTCTGCTTTTATTCGTTCTTCCTTCCCAGACTCTCCCTTTCGCACCCTTTTCACCTCCTTCCAAAACATTTTCTTATTCTGTTGAAAATTCTCTGTCAGCCACCTACCCCACCAATCATCTGCTGCCACTTTAGCATCACGCACAGCCCTTCTTGCCCTATTCTTCTTTTCCTTATACCTTTCATATGACATCTCATCCTTCCTCTGCAACCACACTTCATATGCAGGTCTCTTCTCCGCCACAGCCATACTTACTTCCTCGCACGACCATTCACTTCTTTTTCTTACACCACCACCCACACGTCTCACACCACACACCTCTTCTGCATGCCCCACCAAAGCACTCTTAAATAACTGCCATTCCTCCTCCACACTGCCATTTTTCCGATCTTTCATTGCGTTCCACTCATCTTTCAATTTCTCCTGATACTCTATCTTTTTCTCTCTTTTATCCAACTCCCTACCCTGACGTATGGAAGCGAGGCGTGGACCTTGCAAGAAGGGAACAAGTCAAGAGTGAGAGCAGTGGAAATGAGTTACTTGAGAGGAGCATGTGGAGTGACGTGGAGGGACAGGTTGACGAATGAAGAAGTGAAGGAACGTTGTGGGGTAGATGTGGATGTGGTTGAAAAGATTAGGAGAAATACACTGAGGTGGTTTGGACATGTGGAGAGGATGGAGAATGAAAGACTGACTAAGAGGGTGTATGTAGGTGAGGTGGAGGGAGGGAGAGGGAGGGGTAGACCGAGGATGAGGTGGAGGGATGGATTAGAGAGGTATATGAGGGAGGGCGTGGTGTGCTGGGGGTATGTGAGTCAAATGGTGGGTGACAGAGTGACTTGGAGGCGTTTTGTCTGCGGCCACCCTTTGCGGGATTAGGGCGTCGGGCTATAGATAGATAGATAGATAGACTCACTTTCAAAACCTCCTTGCCACACCTAACCCTCCTAGCTCTCACCCATCTCTTACCTACTCTTAACTTTCCCTCCACCAGGTAGTGGTCAGACATACCTCCACCCTCCCCTCTCAGAACTCTCACATCCAACAATCTTCCTATTACATTCCTAGACACAACCACATACCCCATCAAAGCTCTATCAACAACCCTTCCACCCTCCTGTCTCACCCATGTATACTTATAAATATCTATCTTCTCAAACAGCGTATTTCCAATCACCATCTCTCGCTCAACACACATCGCTATCATTCGTTCCCCATTTTCATTTCTTCCAGGCACACCATGCATACCAACTACACCTTCAACTGCTACATTTCCCACTCTAACATTCAGATCTCCCATCATTACCACATTCACATTCGCTCCAAAACTCTGCAGACGCTCATCAACATCATTCCAGAAAGACTCCCTCTCTTCTTCATCCCTTTCACTACCAGGCCCATATGCACTCACAAACACCCACAACTCACGTTCAAATTTCGCTTTCACCCACATCAGTCTCGATGACACCTCCTTCCATTTAATCGCACACTGCTGTACTTCCGGACTCACTAACACCAATCACTCACCCCTTTTAATAACCTACCATCAAGTCCATACAATCTCAAAACAGTCCACAAAGCCTCCCTATCAATTCTATCATACGCTTTCTCTAAATCCATAAATGCCCAAAACACATCCTTGCCTTTCACTAAATACTTTTCACACACTTGTCTTACCGCAAACACCTGATCCACGCATCGCATCTCTTGCCCTTCCTCTATCAACACCTGACAATCTTCCATTCACACTTCCAAACATAGACTCACCCTTCCCTTTCATCTTCGTTTCACTCAAAGCTAACACATCCAACTTCCTTCTTACAAACATTCTCCCAGTCTCCTCCCTTTTAGCCTCAATCGTACTACATCCACGCACATTCATAGACCTAATCTTCAGGGTACGGGGATAACTCAATCCCCCATCCCTTTCTCTGATCTGTCTCTTTTTAGGAACTAAAAAACAGAGGAGGGGGTCCCTAGTCCCCTCACCCCGCCCCTTTTAGTCGCCTTTTACAACATCATTTTCTGATATTAAGGAACGGAATGCCGAGAACACAGCATAAGAAAATGGGCTTTATTACCCCAATTTCATCGCTGATATAGGCTACAAGAGCGTACAATTTACGTTAAAATACCGTATGTCCAATTCAGACCTCAGTGTGACGCACCTTCAATTCTGATCTCGGTGTTAGGTGGCCCTAATTTTGTGTACCTGAGAATTTAAGCTAATTCAGTATGATTTTACTTAACGACTATTTCTTTTTTTAACAAGATGGAGCTCTCAGTGCAACACCCATACCCAACAACTGGTGAAAGGGACAAATGTTAATTCTGAGTTTACCCTCTGACCTCAAACTTTTGCAAATTACTCTGAAAATCTAATTACTTATTTCAAACCTAACCCTCAACTTTTCCATCAGTGGCGTAGACATGAGGAGGGGCCTAGGCGGACACAGGCCCTCCCAATAAAGTCCTGCACCTCCCCAGGTGCCCCTCCAGCAAATAATTCTAGGCAAAATGGTTTCATAACGAATGAATTTCGATGATGGATGAAGTTTAAATAACGTGGCAGCATTATGGCAACACTGTGACTAGCAAAATATATACCTTAATCTGTATATCATTATCATAGGCATTGAACTGATAGTAAACAATTTCGTGTTACATTCACCATTATTTCCATTTATATTGTAACGTCAGTGGTATCTAGATTAATTACATTATGTCAATTAGTTTTTGATTATCACCTTGTGTTTAGTGACAAACATTGTAAAGTTGATTAGTTTATATAAGCTTCTAGAATGTTCTAGAAGCAATGTGTTATTATATAGTTTAGAAAGTTCATGGAAGTTAATGTCATAACTGTGTTCTTTGTTTCTTAGTTTAATCTCTGTTTAAAGTGTGTGTATTTCATTGTGTTATTCAATTAATTTGTTGATGTGCCTATTAGTTAAGCTGCTTGGTTATGTGGTGTCAGATGTTCTAGCATTATCGAGATTATCCGAGACTCCAAAATGATTATACATCGAAGCTGTTGTATAAACCCCTTCGTACACGATGACACATTATCATTAGGGTCTGGCTGTGAAAATACGCATTGATGCTTTTGGCGTCATTAAAGCAAAAAACCTACATCAGAAAATAAGTTTTTGGTCGACTTGTGTTATTTTTGGAGGCGTCATAGCTTGCCCAGCACTCATCAAAAGTAATGAGTTGGCAACTGTGGGTCCCATTACCGGCAAGAGAGCGGACAGGTTATTCAGTATCAAATGAGCTGTGAGTGGGGAAGGTACTGTGCAGTTGTCCCTTTAAATTTCCATTCTTACCCACTTCCCAGCCTTGCAACATATTTCACTATACCAATAGTGCTTATATATAGTTTTTGGGTACTGCTGTGATTACATTTGGTGTTTGCAATAGTAAATTTGGTGTTTGTGAAGCATTCCTGGTCGTTATCAGCTGTTGGACCAACAAAGATTGTGCTACTGTTTCTAACCAACCACACTGTCTCTACCCTTCACCAAATGTGACTATTTAACTATAAAAATAGTGACAGTGAATCATGTGAATAAAGTGTGCATAATTATGTAGTGTAGAAGAAATTGGTGAAAAACATGCAGTAGCTTAGAGGGAGGCAGGACACCACCCTACAGTCACGACACGGCATGGGTACACCGTAGTTTTTCCATTTTTCTCAAAAACTATGAGGCCTTGGATCACCATTTGGTCCCAAATGAATGCCATTGAAATTCTGCATAGGATGATAAAATAAAAACATAACACTGCCAAGAAAAGTTTTTTGCTAGAGTTCCCCAATAAAAAATCAGTTCCCTGTCGAAAATGGGTTTAACTTTTTCGCTGATTACTCGAACACCATTCCTCTTATCAAACTGGGACCCCCCCCCCCCATTCGAAAGCTAATAAAATTCTCTTTCCAATGATGGTATAACATGTAGAGATTGATTAGTAAACATTCGGCTTATGATGTTGGGAGGTGAGACGTATGTTCCCAAATGATTATTCACATGACCCTAACGTATGTATAGTGTTTTTTTTTTTTTTTTGCTTATTGTGTAGAACAAACATCGACGAATAGGAATATGTGAGTTTTGTGACAAAATAAATATGATTGATTGGTGAATATAAATCGAGAATACATTTTGGGGGGCGTGCGGCGGGTGGTGGGAGGGGAGAAAAGATGATGTGTTGTGGAACAGAAAAGTTATGAAACTTATCCACACGGAAAAGGATAAATTACAGAGGGCGAGAGTTTGTGGGACAGATGACTGTTGACTGCAGACGTTTGGCGAGTGGCCTTTGAGTGAGAGAGTAACAGAGCGGTTATGGGGTCAGCATAAGCAGCAGTGACGAGTGCAACTGTGAATAGTGTATGCAGCAGGGGGTTCACAACAATGTTTTCAGTGGTTGTGACTTTGAAGGATATTTCAAGTCAGTGTACAGAGAAGTACTGAACATTTCCTGACTGGGAAACGATCAGCAGATGAAACTGAGCTACCTGCACCAAGTGCCAAAAGACAAAGCCAGTTTGATGCTGATACTCGTTCAACACATCCTTCTGATGAGGAGGAAAATGTGTGGCTACAAGACAGCATTGAACAGAGTCTGAGATGATGACAACATAGTTCATGAAGACTGTGTTGCAGGAACATGTGAAACACCAGCGGAACAAAGGGCAACATGCAAGCTACTACATAATCCTCCGGGGCTCTGACATCAGTGATGGACGAACTGATGAGCCCAGACAACCAAAACTCAAAATTTCCTAGCAAACGTCTTGGCAAGGTGAGACGGTCTTATTCAGCCAGATAAACTGTACCCATGGTTTGAGTACTCAGTTAGTCAGAATGCAGCTTTCTGCTTCAGTTGTAGGTTGTTCCTTGTTTCTGGCCTATCCATGTCAGAAAACACCTTCACAGTGTCAGGTTATGGACAGTGGGAAAAAAAAAAAAAAAAAGACTGAATTTGCACAGCATGAGAGAAGTGATTATCACAAAGCCACATTTTGTGCACGGAAAGTTTTTCAGTACCAGCTAGAATCCAGAAAGAGCATCAATGTTGCATATGTTTCGGCTCATGAGAAACAGATAAAACTAAATTATTTGTGAATCAAGTTGGAAAAGTACTATGCCTTGCAGCAAGACACAAATTGCACAGAGATTTCACATGGAGGACAGTGGAAGCAGCAACAGAGGCAATTTTCTTAAAATATTGGAATTACCGGTAGTTAATATGACAGGCTGGCAGGAGTACATAGTGTAAAGTATATAAGCACACAGATCCAGAATGAAATGATAGAGTCTTGTTTCAATTATAAAAGATGAAACATGACAAAAATAGAATGTCAGCACTGAATACTCAGTCATCGTGGATGAAAGCAAGGATATCAGTGGGAAAGAACTCAAAGCCAGCCAGGAGACAGGACGTGTGTGCTGGGCAATCCCCAGGTCCTGTCCTCCCCTCTTACTGTTTTTTAACTAGCCCATACCCCACTGACCGGGCCTGTATTAGCACTAAAGGTGCTGGGAATCTTTGAACGACGAACGGGAATGAACAGTTGCCAGTAGTAAGGTATATACCTTTTCCAAAATAATATCCATGAAGAACTTTATAGTTCTGCCCAGTTGTATGAACTAAATGCCCAGGTATCTGAAGATGATTCAGATACTTAAATCTTGCAACACAGATCCAAAGGACTGCGTAGGACAAACATATAGTGGGGCCTCTGTAATGAATGATGTGAATAAAGGTGTTCAGGTATTATTCAATGAAGATGCTCTCAGAGCTGAGTACACTCATTGCTACAACCATAGACTGAATCTGGTCATACTTGATTGTGTTAAGTCTGTCAGACTAGTTGATAAATTCTTGAGACTCTATGTTTTCATGTCTTCATATATGTCTCATGAATAGTTTGATAAAAAAAAAAAAAAAATGTATAGTCGAAGCAGGGGAAGGAGCTGAAGAAACTAAATGACACAAGATGGTCATGCCAGTACTGATCTTGTAAAGTCCTTCATGCAGTCATGGCAACTCTGAAAGAAATAGCTGAGACAAACAAAGGGATACGTGCCCTAGATGCCACCAGATTACTCAAGAATACTGATCTCAAATGACATGCTCACCAGCATTTAGCTTCAACTGTCAACTGCAGCAGACATGGTTTTGACACTTGAAGAAGACTGCTTCTCACATGAATGTGGAATGCTGGCATGGGTGAAAGCTGAGTGTGTTCGAAATCAGGTTGATGTAGCCTACCAGTTGAAGATCCAGCTCAGAAGAGGATGACTAGACCCTCTAGACATCTGCAGAACAGCGTGGTTCTGCAGCCAACTGACCAACAAAACATAAAAGACAGCCATGATTCACTTGAAAAGAGGTATTGTACAGAACTGTTCTACGATGTATTGGATATATTACTTGTAGAACTGCATTCAAGGTTCAGTGATACTAATAAGGAGTTGCTCAAATCAATGTCTGTGCTACATCCACGTAACTGAAAGTTTCTTGATTTTGGCACTTCAAAACCTTTGGCAGAACAGTATTGTGTGAACATTGAATACCTAGATGTAGTTCTGTGACAAGGAAGAAACTTGTGGAAAAGAAGAAAAATGAGGGGCTTATAGTTAACAACCTAGTTGAACTTTCAACTTTCATGGATCCATATTAGAAAGCATTCCCAGATCTCTGTAAGTTCATTAACATTGCCCTGGTACTGCCACCAACCTCAGCATCTTGTGAGAGGAGTTTCTCCTCAATGTGACTCATCAAAAGCTACCTGTGAAGCACCATGTCTGACGCCAAACTCTTGACCCTTGGAATTACTGGGATTCATCCCAACAGAGCAAAAGATATTGATATGAAGCATTTTGCATATATGCTTGTACAGAAACAGAACAACATAAATATACAGCTATTCTGATATGTGTTTAACTGCCGCTGTTTGTACGGCTCAGTGGTATATTAAGACCTAGACTAATGTGTTATAATTAAATTACTAACCACAAGTTTGATATCATTTCCATTTGCCACAAATGAAAGTGTAATTGGGATGTAATTTCAAAGTACTTATTTGCATACATGCGTACATATATGCCTAGTGTATTTTAGTTTACTGTTTGTTTATTTTGTCGAATTATTGCTGAATTGGACAGAAATAATTTATTTTGTATTAACATAATTCAACTTGTTTTTTTCACTTCTTTAGTTGTTCATCAATACAGTAAATTGTATAAAGTTTTCAGTCAAAACAAGGTCCTCCTTGAATATCATGTGGTATGTGTGCCATGCCCTCTCAGAGAAGCAAGTGCCTTCCCATATGCCCCTCCACAAAATGGACCTTAGCTACACCACTGGTTTCCATCAATTTTGGTTCAAACTAAACTAATTGTTTGAGTTGACTTTGCTCAGCAACCTTATCCATTGTCCTTTCCCTGTGACCTTGACCTTTGATTGATTCTTAAACTCGAATCTCATTTTTATTTCTAACTTGAACCATTCCACAGTGTTTCGTCAGAATCAGAGCTGATTGTTAATCTGACCTCCCCACATCACCTTGACCTACATCTAATGTTCTCACAATTAATAGGCTAGCCTCCTAAGTGATACTCAACACATCCACCAAGTTTGGTCCAATTGAAATCAAAACTTTTTTTTTTTTTCAACTGGTTTATTCTTGTATTACAATTATTCAACCATTCCACAAGGTTTGGTCTTAATAAAGTAAAAAGTTATTAAATAAATGCTCTGTGAAACTGACCTTTGACCTAGATTTTCTTAAAAGAAATAGGCCTACTACTTGGCTGAGCTTCATCATTTCCACCTAGTTGGATAAAGTCGAATAAAAACTATTTGGGTAATTGTGTCAACAAACACACAGAGGAATCGAACATAGAGTTTGCCCTGTGACCTTGATCAGTGACTGACTGTTCTCAAAACTGTCACTTCATTCTTGCACCGATTTCAACCCTTCCTCCAGGTACTGTTTAAACTGGATTAAAGCTGGCCAAGGCGATATTGCTGGGTAAAAGTTTGCCCTAGCCCCGTGACCTTGACCTGTGACTTTTTTCTATAAAAAAAGGGGGAGGGGGGGTCTGGTCTGTATATGGTCTGTCATGTCTGTTGGTTAACCCGGATAAAACTGTTTCATTATTCGTAATTTATTCACACACACACACACACACACACACACACACACACACACACACACACACACACATGCACGCTACTAAAAACATAATACCTTCTCTCGCTCGGCGAACACGGTCATGATAACATATGGCTACTAAAACGGAACATGCAGTCCAGTTCTCAGTACAGGTATATTATAAGTCTTGATCAGTTTTCTAAAATATGTAGTGAAGGGAGCGCAACAATATTTTTTTTTTTTTTTTGAAGAAACTTGGAAGTAAATCTTTACCCAGCTCAAACCATTCATCACACAGCACCTTTATTCAACGGGTAGGCTACACTCATATCGCCCCACCCTCCCCACCACCAGTCCAGCTCATGCCATCCTTTTTTTCGTTTGCCGTTTGGTTGTTTGGTTGCTTGTTCCCAACGCACATTTCTTTATTCTTTTTTAACTGTCCATGAAGGAAAGATTTTTTTTTTTTTCAATCTAATGATCTCAACATACATTACCGGAGGAAAATAATGATTCGATGGCTTTAACGATGCTCATGTAAAAGACTGGTGGTATCTTCTCAGACCCTCATCATAAAAGACATTTCCTGTGGCAACAGTGAATTAGGCCACTTAACCCAATAACACTGACTTCACCACATTTTTAAGAATGCTAATGTTGGTGGATTTTTTTTTTCTTTTTTCATTATGGGATTTTTTTTTTGTCCGTTACCCACCATCCAATAATCGGTCCCAACATGCACGGAAACAGGATGATGATGATGATGATGATGATGATGATGATATGGCAAATGTGAATTCTTTCCTGGGAAAAGTTGGAAGAACAGCGTTAAATGTGAGTAAAACATACGTGAATTTATGTCTCGTGTATGAATATGTGTGCGTATTTGAGAATGAGAAAGAGAAGCAGGCCATAACTTTGTACCGTAGTCTTTTTACATCCTCGGGCTTGGAGTAGGCTTATAGTATTTCCTTTGTGCATCTGACAGCCAAGTTCCCTAGGACCCAGGAGGCCCCTTGTGAGCAAGGATGAGGAAAAGGCGAGAATGATGAAGATGAAACATGAGGAAAAGGTTGGAAAGAAGGAAAAGAACGACGGAAGAGAATGAAAAGAATGGGAGAAGTGAGGATGAAGGAATTTGAGGAGGAGAGTTGAGGAAGAGAAAAGTAGGAAATGAAGATAAGGAGGGGCAGAAAAAGGGAGGGGGGGGGAAAGGAAGACAGGAAATGAGAGGAAGGAGAGAAAGAAAGGCAGAGAAAAGACACGGGAAGAAGAACGACGAAGAAAGGAGGAAAAGAGGGAAAACAGAGGGAGAAGAAAAGTGCCTAAGCGAAGGGGGCAGAGAAAAAGCAACGGAGAGGAGGGGAAGGAAGGAAGAAAGGCGGAAAATTACTAAAAGGATATGAGATAAATAGAGAAAAAAAAAAAAAACAGGGGGACAGAAAAAGATAGTGGAGCGAGAAAGGGAGAGGGAATGTGTCGATGGTGGAAAAGGATAGTGCACCGAGGAAGGTAAGCGGAGGGAATTGAGTGGCAGAGTTTATAGTGAACAGTTGCATGAAACTGTTGAGATCTGTCGAAGTTTCAGTCACTCCCCTTGCTTCAAAAAATTTCTAGAAAATCCAAGGACTTTAACTACTCGTAATTTTCAAACTTTATTCCTTCACGATGATGACGTATCACTGTATCTTTCCTACCTACAAACAGCTATCTATGGCTTATATTTCGTAAAATTTACTTCTTCTCTACGATCACAACTTCCTTAATAGATCCTTGCCATCTATAGACGATTTTATTCAGTCATATTAATAATCGCTTTTCTCTCACCCATAACCCCATTCATTCATATGCAGATGACTCAACACTTCACAGTTAATTCACACTCAATCACCATTCACACAGTTTAATATCACCAACTCATAACTCAACACAGCAATCCCCATAAACCAAGACATCTAATATCACTGAATGGCGACAAAATAACACTGTTTCCTTTAACTCGAGGAAAACCAAATATTATATACAATTTTGTAATAGACACATATTACCTGATTGCAATATTACCTTCAGTGCTACTAATAATGCAGTCTTAAGAATGAATTGAAACTGAGTATTGAAATTCTCGGTGTTTCACTTAACAATGCTCTCAGCTGGACCTCTTATGTTAGATCGCTTGCTAAAACCGCGTCAAAGAAGCTTGGATTATTGTACAGAATCCGCAACTTCTTCATAATTAGCGAGAGTCATGTGCACTCTCAGATGGAATATTGCCCATCCTTGTGGAATGGATGTGGGGAGGTTTTACTAAAACAACTGGGCAAAATTCAGGACAAAGCTGTTAGAATGATTAATATACCTATTATTACAAATGAACTACCTCCCCTACAAATAAGAAGGAATGTTGCCTCCCTTGCATCTTTTAACAGATCCCTTTACAGTATGGTATATGCTCAGACGAAGCTGCATCCATTGTGCCACCTCTCCATGCCTTCCCCCGCTCTACACGGGCATCTGATAGCACTCTTGACTGGACTGTCAGACTGCCATATTGCGGAACCTCTGCCTATCAGAATTCTTCGCTTTCCCGAACTGCATCTCTTTGGAACTCACTTCCTCGGAGTGGTTTCCCCCCAAACTTTAACTTAAGGTGTGCAAGTCCAACTGTTACAGATTTTTCATGAATGGAGGACACCTGTAATCTGGTGTATAGTTTATTTATTCATTTGTTTTTCCTTCCTCTGTTCTCTTATTGTAAAAAAAAAAAAAAAAAAATGTTTTTCGTAAACTTTAAGATGTAAATTTTCTTGTATTGATGTTGCCTGCAGATGATTATATTCTGCATAGAAATGACCATTTGAGCTTAATAGGGTTCGGTGTAAAATTAATTGACCCCTTCACTTCAAGATGCCATTCTTAAGTTGAGTACAAATGAGCTGGTGGAAGCAAGAATGAAAGAAGAAGTTCGTAACTGGATTAAAAGAATTTATTCCTTTACCGTGATAATGATGCTTTTGTTTGGTTGTATGATGGCTGTCGCCAGATATTTTATTAAGCGTGGGATGAATCTTTTATCCTGATGACGTGTCTTTTTAATACATTCTTGCTACAGTCTGACGATTACATTCATGTTAGTTAGGATCAGCTGCATATTTGAAAAACCAGCTTCTGTCCTTTGACGTATTTTACTGATTTGTTGGTGTTAACACAATGCATTTTTTTCTTTTCGGCTTGGGAAGCATCTATTGCAAGACAGACGTAAATGGACGTTATATCTAACACTTCCAGTTCGACAAGCCTGCTAAGCTGAATCAAACTCTGTGGAGATAACAAGAATGAAATTGAACGCACAGTACACCATTTTACTGAAAGGGATATCTTGAGCTCTGAGATGCTATAGCTATCTACTTCTACTGTTTCTTTACTGCTATGAAGTATTCTTTGCTGTGTTGTTATTAATAAAAGAAACCATAAACCAGCTACCGAGGAAAAAATCTTCAAATATATAATAGACAGATTGACAGGTGGAAAGATAAAGATAGGTAGCAAATGAACACACACACACACACACACACACACACACACACACACACACACACAGTACTCATAAAACGTCTGAAACTGATGGAACATAGAAAGGTGGAATGGGTATACAATAGAACCCAGGGGACGGATGCACTAACGCGTCCCCGTAAGGTCCCCGTAAGACCGCCGCCGCTACGGTCCCCGTACGATTGTCGGTGTTCTGCCATGTACTAACATTTCTCCCACCATTGTACGGTGACCGTAAGGCTAAGGGCAGGGAAGAATTCGCTGTGTATGGAGGAATTTTTCCCCGCTCAGCTGATGATCACTTTGGCCAATCACAACGCAAGATGCTTCTCTGCCTAGACGCTTCAGCCAATCATCGTGTTTGGTGACACCGACTCTCAGCTGACAAGATCTCAAAAACAAAACAGGGGACAGGCTTGAATGAAATATATGAAGTGTTTGTCAGTTTGAGATGTGCAGTGAGCAGAAAACATTACTAGCATAACTACTGCCGCACAACATGCAGCAGTACTGTACAGTACTGTTATTATTACCAGCATAACTACTGCTGCACAACATGCAACAATGCTGTACATCACTATTATTATGCAATAATGTACGAGTACATTGCCTTCAATATACTGTACAGACTGAATTACTTGTATGTTTAACATTACAGCTGTTCAACACTTCTGCGACATTAATGTGCGTTGTGCAAAACTAAACTGACACTGCTGTACACTGCACTACTGTACATGATATTTTATGTCGAAAAAAGCACCCTAGAAAAAGCACCCTGGGATAAAAGCTCCAGCAAAGAAAAAAAAAATTATACTTTTTTTTTTTTTTTTTACAGTAACCTATCCTGACCTAACAACCTAAAGTAACCTGACCTAAGGTAACTGAACAGCCTAAGCTAAGCCAACCAACCTAACCTAACCAAACCTTAACCAAACAACTTGACCTTACCTAACAACCTAACCTTAACTAACAACCTAACCTTACCTAACTAAAATAACCCAACCTAACAAAACTTCGCCGAACAAACATAACAGCCACATCGAACAAGCTAACCTAAGCCGGAAAAAAAAAAAAAAAACTAATTTTAACCCGACCTAACAAGCTAAATTTATCTAACCTTAACCTGGTCAGAGATTCACATATTGTTCTGTCATTCCTCGCTTTTGCCAGAAAATACCGAATAATTCCTTTCTAACCCCCGAGAGGGGATTCCATTCCTCCTTGGAAGTTGTGAATAAATATATACCTAAGAATTAATCTTGGATTTATATGGCATGGAATTTAGTGGTGTTATGGATATTTTTTGTGTATTCTGGGTATATTATTAAGATTTTGTACTTTTATGTGGGCATAACAATAATATGTCAGGATCTAAATTTTGTCCTTACTCTTAGAAAGCACAAATCAAAAGCCAAAAGCCATCAAAGCTAACCAACATAACAGGCTTTTATGACCATTTTGCTTTTGTAATTCATTCCCCCCTTGAAATGTCAAGATTCCCCCTGCCGTCTTCACCCAACGTAAACTATTATATGCCACCTCAACATAACCCTAAACTTAAATTAGCCTAACCTAATAAATTAAGCTAATTTTAACCAACCCCATTCAATTAATAAACTATCCTAACCTAAGCTTATAATAATCCAGTCTAAGTTAATAGTAACCGAAGCTTAACCCAATTCTTAAACTAACTAAAAGTAATCAAAGCTTAACCCAATTCTTAAACTAACCTAATCTCACCCAACACTCAACCTTCAATTAGCCTAACCTAAGTTTAACAAAGCTAACCTTACCATTACTCAATCCAAAGATAAACAAACCTTACCTAACAAAAATTAACCTAATCTAACCAACATTTAACCTAACCTAACCTAACCTAACATAATTCTTAAACTAACCTAACCTAACCCAATATTAACTTAACCTTAAATGAGCGTAAGTTAAACTAAGATAACCTTACAATAACCCAATCCATAAATAAATCTAACCTAGCAAAAATTAACTTATCAAGCCTAACCGAACCTCGATTTTAAATTAACCTAACCTATCTTCAAACTGCAGTATATTAGAAAAGGGACTTGGTTCTACTGTAAGGGCTTGACCTATTAGGCTATTCTCCTAGAGGATCTTGTTCTGACAGTGTACACTTCTGCACAACACATTATACTACTGTACAGCACTACACCTTACACTGTTTCACACTAACATTGCTGTATACTACTGTAGGCTACATTATAACACACTATAATTTTCTACCAACCTAAAGCATACCTTAATACTGTAAAACACTAATGTACTCTGTAGTACTACACAACACTGATATGCACATAATACAATAGAACACTAATGAACACTAATACTGAAACCACTACTTTACACTAATGTACAATTCACCGCACTTTATATTGTTGTATCGCACCTCTATAATCTACCCAGTATAGTGAAACAATTCGTTTCCACGAGAGAATGACTAATTCAGTTTATTTCCGGGTAGCTGAAGGATACGGGAGACGTTCAGGGTGGTCGTGCCCACCTTTAACAGCGATCGTAACTCCGTCTCCCGTAAGGTCTCCGAAAGTGTTTAGTGCATGCCAACATCCGATGCTGCTCCCTTCCCCCCCCCCCCCGCCTTAGCGAGTTACAGGACCGCAACTGCGTTAGTGCATCCGGCCCCAGAATCTCCGCACAAACCAAATGGTCTCTTGTTTGTGTGCCTTTTACATCTCTTGTTTCAGTGCTTTTTTTTTTTTCCCCTACATTTTAACAATAATTTTAGGATAATTATTTTTTTCTGGCTTAAATTTTTTTGGGGGAAGCCAGCTATCAGGTACATGCTATTTACTTTTAGCACATACACGTGTTTCGGGCTACCCCACCCTCGATGCCAACCCCCACTTACATCTTTCCCCTTATGGATCTGTTCCTGCCCTGATTCCTTTTCCCACAGAGGCCTATTTTCCTCTCTTGGCCTATTTTTCTCCTGGATCTTTTTTTTTTTTTTTTTTGCCATGGGCCTATTTTCCCCACAGATCCATTTTCCCCACGGACCTATTTCCTCCATGAACCTATTTCCCCCATGGACATACTTCTCCCATAGTCCTGTTATACTCTATGGATGGACATACTTTCATTACTTATGTTTCACCCTTGACCCTATTTTATACCAGGGACCGAGTTTCTCTTCTTGGACCCACTTTCACCAATGGACCTAGTTTCCTCCATCAGACTGTTTTCAGCATGGACCTGTTTCCCCCACTGACCTATTAACTCACTGACCTATATATCCCAGTGGACCTAGTTATCACGTAGACCAGCTGTCCACCATAGATCTACAGGGTGACCGAAAATTAATGAAGCTCATAATGCTCGAAAGACATAGGGGCATCACCTGTGGGAAGCAACGGTTCCAGCAGGATGTGACGATCCCACACACTTCCAACCAAATGTTGATGTGGTTGCAGCAACTATTCGGTGATCGACTGATCAGTATGAGGTGTGACCCTGAGTGGGCCCCATACCCTACCTGAATCACCCAGATTTCTATCTGTTGGGGTTATCTGAATGATCATGTTTATAAAAACCACCCTCAGACAATGAGAGACCTGAAAACAGAAGTCACGACCAACATCATAGTTATCCCAAGAGAGGAGTGTGTTCGCATAACTGACAATTTTGCATTCAGGAGTGCTGCGACGTCAGGGTCATTTGCAACACATTTTGGAAATTTATAAAAAGAGTCTATTTGAACTGTGCAACCCAAACTTTCAGGACTGTCTTCTTATCAACTCAGCCTAACATGAATGCAAAATTATGGTAAATCTCTCATCATTTGTATTAATGACACACACTTTATGGACTGGATTCCTTTTGGGTAACTCTGCATGTTCCACCATGGACCAGTTTTCCATTCAGTGGTCTTACATGGAATGGGACCACAGGAGCAAAGGTGCCAAAATCATTGTTTCGAGTTATATAAATAAAAGTTGACGCACATTCAATGAACCATAACAACTAACTGAGACACTGGAGTGATTGGGATGCAGCGTGCTCAATGAGGATTTTAGCAGTAACAACTGAGCAAATAGGGAAAAATGAAAATATTATTTATATCACACAACAAATACAGTGCCAAACCAAATGTTTGAAAGTAGGGTAAATAGATGCTCAAACAGTCATACAAGAAGGCTAATAATCACAAGGAGTAAATTAAAATGTAAGAAACATGCATACTTATATCTGAATTAGTGTTAACACAACAGAATAAACAAACATCTTCAGTTGAAAGGTCAGGTAGACAACAGTTGCATTCATATTGCTCATCTGCCATTCAGGAATTCTACCTCCAGTAGTCACTCTGTCTGTAATGAAAACAAAATGACAATCATACCGAAATGCTAAGATAACACTATAACAGCAAGACAGAACAGTAGATCCACTGGGCACCAAACATGTACTGTACAGTATGACTCCTCGCAGGTTCTCAACATCACAGCCAGAGACACGCTAGTGCAAGTCCAGCACTACCCGCCACCCCACTCTCCTACAACCTTCCTCTCTTGCTTGCCCCCACTCTCCCGCCACAATAAGGCTCTCTCACCGGCTGACATTCAACAGAGAAAACTCTGTGACTGGTTGTGTAGGGGATGGTATTCACCCTCCACCATCTGGTACCTCTCCTCCTTAATTCTATCCCTTCCCCCCTCCTTCCATCTTACCCCCCATACCCCTCACCTCACTTCTACTGTACCAAAACAGTACTTCTGAACCTTGATTTTACAAGAGGCACTCCCATCGATTTGTAGCTCTGCAATCATCAGCATGATTCGTCACCAGTGTGAGTTGTCGCGGTGTGGTCCTGAAAAGAATGTCCCACAGGTGCTTGGTGCAGGTTTGAACACGCCACCCATATTTGTTACTGCAATTTCCAGTCTTGCGTTTACTTCCCCCTTTGGACAGAGAGTGTCTCTCTGGATTTAGGAATGATTGTCCAAGTGAAATTTAAAAAAGAAAATGGGCGGGGGGGGGGGTGCTTGTGCTCCTGTGATCCTATGGGACTCATATGATGTTGCAATGGAATGTTTCCCACTCAGCCTCAGTATGATCCAGCAATAAGCAGGAGGTTCGCTCCTGGCCAGGCACCCATGGATTAACAATATTTCTTCATACCTTTTCTATAGGGTTGAAGTCACATTCTGTACTAGGCCATTCCAGAAGCTCTAGATGTTGCTCCTCAAACCAGCTTCTAACTACTCTGGCTGTGTGGATGGGTGAATTACCCTATGAATGGAGAGAAAATAGGACAGGTTAAAATTTTTCTGTTACAGTTTTCATGGGTAACCAGATACAAGTTCATTCTTACCTCTTGTAGGCCATGATTAAGGCACCTTCTAGTGAAAAATAATTTATCAACCATTAGGCATAATGAATTTAGTGTTAAAAGAGCAAATAAATGCCTAAATAGTTGTCAATCTGGTCTTCGTACTACGCTAAAAGCCAATTCAAATGCATAGGACCATGATTCACTTTAAGATTATGAAGCAGTATTTAATTATAAAAAAAAGTAACAGTATAACCATTGTATTTTCTTACTAAAACATAACAAAATTCACTTGCATAAAGATGATCGGTTCAGGGTAGGGCAAGGCAAAACTTCGTACACTAGGTAATATTACCTCTTCCAGGATCTCTATATACTTTTCAGAGTTGAACCTTCCGTCTATCTCCCATTTCTCCTATTCCGTGGTGGTGTATCCAACCCCACACATTGGCCACTCCTTCCCACCTCGTAGATATTACGCCTAGCATATGTAGTACCATTTTGCCACCAACAGCGAAGATGGCCATAGGTTGACGATGAAAATGTTTTCTCATCTGAGAAGATGATTCGGCTCCAAAATGATAAATCTTTACCGACATGCTGCTGAGGAAACCGAAGCCTGGCCTTACGATGTCTCTCGTCAAGTATTCCTTTCACTGTTGGAGTTCGGTGATTAGGTCCTGCTTCGTGCAATCGCCTCCAAACGATTTCCACAGACACATGTGCAGCTTTTCCTGGACAGTAGCTGCATTGAAGAAAGGATTGTTGTGTACTTCGTTAATTTTTTGTCTGTCTTCTTGAAGGATACCATTTCTCGGTGCTCCACACGTAGGACGATCTAGTAGACTGTCAGAGTCCTCCCATCTTTGAAATCACCATCGTACAGTTGGCCTGGATAACCCGAGGTGTGCCGCTATGTCTGCTACAGTGTGGTCTGCCTCCTTCATTCCAATAATCTGGCCTTGCTTTGCTAATTTGTCTTAAGCAGGATTCATTGTCCGAGGTCGTTGTTTCCTGGCAGTGGTGCAACAGGTTATGGGCACAGAAGCGTGCCACGAGATAACAGAACACGTCGGCTTCATGGGAGTAAATCCTGGGGGGTGGGGGGGGAGAGGGTGGATGAACTCCCTTTCAGATGGTTTGGGCAATTTCCGCTCTACGAACTGCACTCTCTCTCTCTCTCTCTCTCTCTCTCTCTCTCTCTCTCTCTCTCTGTATTTATATACTGACACGGATATATATATATATATATATATATATATATATATATATATATATATATATATATATATATATATATATATATATACAATAAAGTAATCCAGGGTAAATGTTGTTTACTGATTTCCTGATAATATTCCCCGAATATCTTTTACCTGGTTTCCATCTCCCTATCCCTCGCCCTCTCACTTTGCTCTTTCTCGTGTATCCCTGTGTCTCTCGACTACATGTCATTGTCTGTGGGCTTCTCTCCTTTCCTCTGTAGAATATTTGAAGCTCATCAGTGTTCAATTTTTAGTTGCCCTTCATCCTTACTTACATGACCCTTCTTATCCTTTGCCTCTGTTAGTCGAAGCCGTACAATTTTGCTTCTTTCCAGTAATACTTCTTATGCCGTTTCATTCCCTTTCATACATGGGCTCTGACTGACACATTCGTTCACATAATGTCTCCATTGCTGAGTCCATACTCATAAGTGTTCCTATTCTAGTGGACACTGGGTTTACCGAGAAACGTATAATGTTTAAAGGAAGAAGAAAGGGAAAAGATTACACACCTTTTACTGTTGTAATGTATGATTTTATGGCTGCGACCTAAATTTTGGCAGGACTATCATATAACCTACAGTATATTATCGGCACATTCTCATTGTCTGGTTGTAATTATTGTCAGGTATTCTCGTCTCATTATTATTACTTCATATATTGTGTTCACCCTTGGAAGCTGCCAGTCACTTTTTCTAATGTTAATATCAGTTTCATACACCTTCAGGTAGTCTGTATTCCATCTTTTAAATTACTTCCTCTTCCTCTTTCGACATAACCACGAGTTCCGACAAAAGCTCCAAACACTCACTCCAGAAATAGATGAATGCATGGACAAGAAAAAAGAACATTTCATAAAACTGTACATAGCACTGGTCGGCCTAAACAGGTTATAAGAGTGTAGCCGTTAAATACATTGGAAGTATGTCAGAACAGTAACACCAGACGTTTTAGTATATTAATGATGCCAGGATAAATATATCAGGTCACTGTGACTTGGTAATAATGATATGACAAACTTGTAAATTCGAATAATACTCCTAGGAAAATCAAGGTAGTCATTAAACCCTAAAATTTTCATTAGCTACAAGCATAATATATAATACATATTACATTGAGTAAAACTATGCGGCAAAATCCAGTAGTTCAAATGCTCCACAACACTCCTTATAAACCTCAGAAGCTATCTGGGGAGAGGGAAGAAGGGAGGCGGTGCAGAGAGGGAGAATGTCATGTTGCCAAATTTATCAAATTGCACACCAGGAAAGGAATGGAACTTCTGTGGGCAGTAGTAGCCTACCTCCCTACCAAATTCGTCAACACACCATTATCTTGTGTAGTTAATCCTCTCGTGCACCATAAGTTTTCAGTAAGTTTTGATTCCATGCACAGAACCAAAATCACGCTCAGGTCAGCGCCTCTTGCGCAGCAAGGAAAAAGTTCTATGGCCATTTTACCCCAGAAAGTGCTTATATTGTTATAAATCGCTTCCCATAATCTTCGTTGGTGTTTATACTATCAAAAAAAAAAACATAAAACAGATGAATAAATGTACATAAATGAAGCCTGGAAAAACATTATTTACGTGAAAACTAGCTTCTGATAACGTCCCAACATCACCGTGAAAAATTTTTCCCATGACGTGTAGCTGCAAAGGACATGTCTATATGCAGAATTTCACGATCTTTCATATGTGAAAATTTGAAGTTGATATATCCAATACGTTTCAAGTAAATAAAAAATATATATATATGAAAATTGCCTAAAAACGTCTGATTTGTTTATTATTTCGTATGTTGTTAGTGACACTGTAACAAACATAAATGTAAATTCTATCCAGTTTTGTACCCCAAAGGTTAAGGAAGCCCATGATATAATTCACAGTGTTATAAACCGTATTTTTATGGAGAAAATGAATTTTGAAAAGTTACGATGGGTTGTGCGCAGTTTGCGTCCTGTGACAGCTCGTACTCTCAGGCCTGTAGGCTATGTTCGTCTTTCGTAACTTTTCCCCATTTATATGCACACATATATTACTTTGCCTTACAAAAGTATGCATAGGAAATTATCAGCTTGATCAAGCTTTTTTCATATTTTTGATGCGACCTATACTTTATGAGTATAATGACTGAGAGAATAGCAGTGAAATGCACCATATTTTCCCTATGAGAAATATATAGTAAACACACAATTTATACCTTACAATACAATAGTGTAAAAACTAGACAAATAAGCTGGTTACTCACGTCCTCTAGCAGAGTAGTAGTGTTTCTTGACAAGAGATGGAGTTGCAGAGAGGAGGACAGGTACGATCACAGCCTGAGTGTGAGTGTGAGTATTTGTGATGTGTGTCTGTGTGTGTGAGTGTGAATGTGTGTGTGTGTGTGTGTGTGTGTGATTTACTGATGCATGCTTTCATCAGTGTGATACTGATGAAAGCACACTCCTGTGCAGTGCGGCACATTGCAAACAGGACATATATAACTGGTGTCCCTCCTCTTGTTGAACCAGCACAACACACACCGCAGCCTTTTCCTGTCGGGGATTCTCTCCAGGGTGTGGTGCAGAGTGGAGTCCAAGCGTGTTCTATCGTCGATATATCGACGGCGTTTGGATGGTGGTGCTCCTCCATCTCCTGGCCTTCATACTTCTGCTGGAGGTGCAGTGGCAGCAGCTGGCCAAGTAACTCCTGATGGGCCAGCTACTGCGGGAGGTGGAGCGGTCGTGGCAGTAACTGGTGGAGTTAATCCTGACGGGCCAGCTACTGCAGTAGGTGGAGCGATTGTTGCAGGTGGAGCGATTGTTGCAGGAGGTAGAACGAGTGTTGCAGGAGGTGGAGTGGAGGCTGCAGTTGATGTTGTGGTTGCTGCAGGTACAGGTGGTCATCAGCGCGAGGGAAGGTCAGGGGCATTGTGAAGGGCATGACCCGTTGCCAGCCACTCCTCCTCCCGGAATGTCAGGAGTTTGTGACATATGTGCTCCTGGAATTCCAGGAGAGTCATAGGTCTCCGGGTGTTCATCTTGTAGAGAGTGTAGACATTGAATAGGGCCATGTGAATGAAATAAAAGGTCACTTTCTTTGTCCACTTGACTGTCCTCCTTTGGGCGGGGTAGTACTGGATCATCTGATTGAAATGATCCACCCCGCCCATGTGCCTGTTATAGTCCTCCACCATGATGGGCTTGTTCGCTGTTTTCTGAATGTGGTGGAATCTCCCGTCTGGACCCTTGACCTTCCCATGCACCTGCTTAGGGACAGTGGTGTCACTGTGGAAGGTGGACGCCATACTTAAGATACATTTGTCCTTCCACAACAACACCATTACATTGCCCTTGTGTCTAGTTTCCACTCCATCATCAGGAAAGCGTTTAGCACTGCTGATGTTCTGCAGCTCCTGCGGTGCTCCCCTTGCCAGTCGCTACTTTAATGGTCACTGCTTCTCTTGCCAGTCGCTACTTTAATGGTCACTGCTTCTCTTGCCAGTCGCTACTTGAATGGTCACTGCTTCTCTTGCCAGTCGCTACTTTAACCCGCCCCGTCCCGACGACGTATGGGTACGTCACCACGATTTGCATTTGCCAGTCCCGGCGACGTACCAGTACGTCGTGCAATTGCAAGGTACCTAATTTGCACAATTTTCAATTTTCGCACGTGATTTTTCGTATGTATACACGGGACACCTTCCTCTATTCCTGTACAAGATACCAAGCAGGGACAATGCCTTACACTGCATAACCTCCCCCCTCCCCCCCTCACGCCATTGTCTTGGCAAAGGACCTGTTACCAGTGACCTGGCTAGTAAAGTTATTCAGGGCCAGAGTGATTCCCCAATCGATGACAATGTGGAGGACAATGTTTACATAGCATTAGAAGAAGAAACAGCCAGAAATAATGATCAGGTAGTGTGGCAAAAATAGGTCAGGTATGGTGATTAGTTAGTGAGTGAAACAATGCTTATAATGCCTTTATTACTGCTTGAAAACCAATATACTGTCATACTACATATTCATTCGTACCAAGTAAATAAATAAATACCGTTTATGAGTGGATAAAATAGTTACCCTCCCATAGAACTCGTTTTCTTTGGTGCCAGCATGTTAGAAAACCCACTCAGGTAAGGAGGAACTCCTACCTGGATTGGTCACTTTAAACCTCAGGTGAGCGATTTCTCTATGAATTTTCGATGTTTCTCACCAAAAGCGAAGGTTTTAGCCAAAAAAAAAAAAATCGAAAATACCTCGGGACTGGGGGATGTCGGAGGTGCGGAATACCTCGGGACGTGACGGGTTAATGGTCACTGCTCCTCTGAACTGTCTGCCTGCATTCCTCCACCTCTACGACGGGCGCGTAGCACCCGTCTGGCAGCAAACTCTCATCCCTTTTCTGTCCAACTCTCTAATGCAAGAGTTACATGACACATTTTTCTAGATAGGTATCTGCCGAAATGTATAGTTATTAAATTGTGTACCTTTGAATATGTTTAGAGCACTGGCGCCTTCAGTCAACTGGATCGGCAGCAAACACGGTGTATCGGGTTTTGTTCAGGCAACTCAATTTAATATCGCAAAATAAGCCTATATTACTTGTTTTTTTTTTTATTTCTTTGGTAGAAAATTAAATGTTAAATACCTGCGATATATCTAGTACTAAAATTACTTTGGTTAAGAACGTTGGTTTTAAGAATGCAGCTTGAGGAATAAGAGGTAGAGGTTAGCCGAGGGAAACCTGGTTGAGGACAATGAAAAGAGAAGCAGGAGAGGAGTGTTGGTGGGATCTGAAGGAGATGGCAAGAGACAAATATGGTGGAGAGAGTTCATCGAGGCCCTATGCATCCCCTGGGGTGCCACAGGAAATGGTATATATATATATATATATATATATATATATATATATATATATATATATATATATATATGAGAAAAATCTGGGCTAGCATTGACAGATCCCAGACATCTTCTATGCTCTTTATCAAGAGTATGGTTTCCCTGGGTATTCTTAGAGTACAGAATTCTCTCTCTCTCTCTCTCTCTGTCTCTCTCTCTCTCTCTGTCTCTCTCTCTCTCTCTCCATATATCTTTTGTTTACATCCAACTCCCCGGACTCAACTGCGGGGTAAAGGTGGACAAGTGGGTGACATATTGATTATATCACTTTAACTGACGTGAGATTCTACCTCAGTTTCTTCCATGATTCCAAAAACATCATTGAACTTAACTCCTTGATTCCGATGACCAATTATTACAACATATTCTTGCTAGCCTCAGGCAATATTATTCACCTTAGAACACCTCCTAATGGTGATAGGGTTATGAAAGACCATGCCTAATCTCTTCAGTTGAAGAAGTGTCCCCATGCCTAGAGACAGCAGTAACATCAGATAATGGTATCGTACTCACAGGGTTGTTGAAACCAGATTAATTCTAAGAGTACGAAAAATATTTATTAAGCGGAAAGGAAACTCTAGAGACCACAAGAACGAAATGATGAATACATCACCAGATTCAAGTGGTTGATAAAGACTATGTTCAGTACGGACATTTCAGCCCGATAATTATATCCAAAGCTAAACAACATCATTTAAATGTGGGAAGAATGGAATGAAGAATATATCATCGGACGGAAGGGCTTGATCTTTCATATTTGGAACATCTTGAATTTGGCTACTTATTTTTTTTTTTCCTTGAAGAGAATAATCTTGTAGGCTTCTGACTTTTGGTTCCTTCTTCTTTGCATTTAAAAAAAAAAAAAAATCTCTTTTGCACCAGATGTTTTTGTATAGTTATGAGTGTGTATAGGAGCCTAATAGTGCTGACCTTGTCACCATTAACACTCCGTTTGTTGATATAAAATAACTATAAAATCTATTTCAGCTACCATCAGGTATCTTCATTCTGGTGAGGCTTAGTCAGAGGAACCTAAGAATGTTGATACTGTCATCACTAATCCTGTCTTGCTATTCAAAACAACTCTAGCTTTCTATTCTAGTTAACATGAGATTGTTTTGTTCTGCTGGGAGTGAGGATTGTATTTTAAGTGGCATAAAAGAGCTCGTAGCATCTCTTCCTCAGCGATTTAACTTGTGTATTACATTTGCTGTCTTATATATAATTTATATCATTCAAATGTTCAAATGTAGAAACTGTTTACATCAACAACATACAGAAGAATATTGAGGTGGAATATGAACACTAAATTCCTTAAGAAAAAGTGCAAAGAAATTTCAATTTTCACTTGAAATATAATCCTGAGTCATAAGAGCTAGAGAGTGTTCTGATGAGGAGAGGCAGAGTTTCTAGACACTAAGCTTACGATTTGGCTGAAGCGATGCTTAGTGGGCTGGCCTTGTTGTGTGTAAGTATTAGATGAGAGAGAGAGAGAGAGAGAGAGAGAGAGAGAGAGAGAGAGAATTGTCTTTACCTTTCCCTACTGCTCACTCGGACAGACATTTCCACATTATGTTTAGTCAATGACGTGTGTGTAGCACACGACAGTAAGGATATTAGCGTTTTCTTCCCTTCAGTTAAGGAGGTTCCCTAGAATCCTCCTCCTCTTTATCATCATCGACATAATCACCGTCATCATTACCTTTACCTACACCATCGTCAGCACCATTGCAGTCCTTATAGTTATCAATTTGCCAGTCTCATTAAGCACATTATACCACGTATGAAAATACAATTCAAAAATTGCATTAAGATGTAGTGATGTCACAGTGCCAAAATCAAGAAGAGGCTGACAAGCAACGTTTATTCCCATCACATTTTTTTTTTCTCAGTGGCATACTTTATGAAAAGCATCACTGAATAATAGTTATGCCATGATCACGGGTGCGATTGTGCTGGAGAGTCTAGATTGTTACACCATAATGGCACTGTCACATATATATATATATATATATATATATATATATATATATATATATGATTTTTGGCAAATATTATTATAGAGTCTGTCGGAGCGCAAATAACCCCGCGGGACACGCAAGTCGGCCGAAAACAAGTTCGCGGTTTAAGGGCTAAGTACATATAATGCACGAACATGTAGAGATGGTACCCTGCCAAACTAAGGTCGAGGCAGTAAAAGCACATGTACCTTCATCCTAACCTTTTCATATATATATATATATATATATATATATATATATATATATATATATATATGTGTATATATATATATATATATATATATATATATATATATATATATATATATATGAAAAGATTAGGATGAAGGTACATGTGCTTTTACTGCTTCGACCTTAATTTGGCAGGGTACCATCTCTACATGTTCGTGTATTATATGTACTGAACCCTTAAACCGCGAGCTTGTTTTCGGCCGACTTGCGTGTCCCGCGGGGTTATTTGCGCTCCGACAGACTCTATAAAAATATTTGCTAAAAATCAGTTATTAGTCATAGAAAATTAAAATTACATATGCCTATGGCACATACCTTCAGCTTTCTCCTGGGATATTTGTTGAGCCTTCGTCGAGTACCGTAGGACTTGTGGAGACCTCTGAAGTTGAGTAATGAAGTCTCCACTTTACACTTCCTGACAACCCATAATATGATTACCACAGCCTGATATTATCACTAGAAACTCTATTCTATGATTCGCAAATAGTTTGGAATCCATACTAAAAAAAAAAAAATGTGAAAGCAATGAAAATTACGAGCGCGTATGACCTTCCCACTTGCGATCGTTTGCTGCTGGTGTTGTCATTTATTATTCATAAAACGCTTCACACTTTATATTTCTATTAATATATAACACTTATATATATCTACAGTCTTTATCCATAAGTTTCCTTTTAGTAATAGTAGTTTATTGTCACTGTAGGCATTCAATTTCTCAGTAAAATACATAGCATTCACTTTCTCGTCCTGTATACTAGCGTTGAGAGTGAATGTCACTTTCACCTTCACTATCATAACTCATAGTATTCATACATGCTAGAGTGAAACTTTCACTTTCATTACTCCTAGTATATATACTCGTATTCTTATAATACTACTCATTTACATTTCTATTTACATTCTCTATTTTATTTACATTATTTACATTTCTATTTTATTTACACTGTGTTAGGCACTGTCACTTGGAGTAACTTATAAAACTATTTTCCACTGTTCACTTATATTTACATTCATTGTTTTCACTTGCTGTTTACACATTATTTACATTTCCACTTGCACTGTTTTACTCACCAGAAAGATCGTAGTAACTCTCTATCATTTATCAGCCCTTTACCTCTTTCCACACGAGGTTTAGTAGGGGCTAGAGGTCACAGGGCCCTTTGCATGGGGCTAAAAAGCGGCGGAATTTGACAGGCGTGAATCCGACGTACTCTCACCTTGAAAGACGAGAGTAAACTGATACTGGTGGCCTGCCTAGGAGGAGTGCAATATTGCCAATGTCAGCCTTGTGACAGCCACTATTATATAGCTATGAAATGATTGGCAGGAAATCTAGACAATACATAAAAAATTTGGTAGTTCCAGGTGAATGTAAATATCACTTAGGCTTCTCCCTTCCTTTCTTATATCATTTTTATTACGAGAATAGATTATACGGCATATTTCAAGGGGAAATAAACAGCGAAAATTAGCGAACGAGTGCACGTGAGGTGTTGTCAGGTGATAATTAGCCAATTCCAGGTGTATGGCACTCTCACTTACTTTATTTATTTTTTATATATAATATTTGGTATAAGAATAGGGCATAGGGCTTATTTCAATGGATGAAATCAGTGGAAAATTCCAGGGAAGATTTACTTAGTGTAGAATACAGTGTGGTGGTCTGCAATAATTAGGTAGTTCCATGTGAATGTAAATATCACTTAGGCTTCTCCCTTCGTTTCTTATAATACATTTTTATTACGAGAATAGATTATACGGCATATTTCAAGGGGAAATAAACAGTGAAAATTAGCGAACGAGTGCATGTGAGGTGTTGTCAGGTGATAATTAGCCAATTCCAGGTGTATGGCACTCTCACTTACTTTATTTCTTTTTTATATATATTATTTGGTATAAGAATAGGGCATAGGGCTTATTTCAATGGATGAAATCAGTGGAAAATTCCAGGAAAGATTTACTTAGCGTAGCACGGCTGGGCAGGCGAGAGGATAGGGTAATTGAGGGGAGGTAGGGAGGGGAGTCAAGAACGGAGAGAAATGGCTAAACTGTCAACAATGGATGGGAGTACAGATGAGATTAGGAGTGCTGACTAGTGTTGGACATTGGCAGTACTGATAGATGATACAAGCCACCACTTGAAAGCCCGGGCAAATTCAAAATAACAGAATCACAGAAGTGACGCACAGCGGTATGATCCCTTGCTCCCAAGCCTCACGAAAGTGACGCCCTGCGGTTAAGGGGTTAATGCATTATTCAAAGTTTTTGTTTCGCATATTCCTATAAAAAACTCTTTGTTAAAAGTTACAAAAGTCTTTATAAAACTGTCATTTAAGAAAAGTGCAATAATAATAGAAGGGTAAATTAAGATTTTTAAACACTTTTATATTCCAGCTCCCTCTAAGCTGAATAAAATCGTCTGGAGATAATAACAAGTTGGATCAGTTAAAGAGCAGAACTCTCGCGCCATATAATCGGTCTTACACCCAACTGCTGACCCTGCTGTGTGACCTTCACCTTTGGCCGATTGTTCAAAGCCTGGTATACTTTATGCTTGTGTGACTTTAAACCAGACCATAAGTTTGATCCTAATCGGATTACAGTGTTTAAGTAACCTTACTCTACAACCTTTGCCTTCGATCTACTTTGATCTACTGTTCCCCCCAACAAGGACAGCATGTTTCACCACTGTTTGTGTGTTTGTTAGCAGCATTACTCAAAAACTAAAGGAGAGATCTGGACCAAATTTGGTCGGTAGATAGCCAAGGTCCCAGCGAACAATCAGTTAACTTTAGGAACCGATGCTTGCTTCTTTGTTTGTTTCTGAGTAGGATTACTCAAATACTAAAAGGAAGGGTTGGATCAAATTTCGTGGGCAGATAGCCTATGTCCAAGGGAACAGTCGATTAACTTTTTGGACCGATTCGGATCGCATTTCAGATTCAGGATCCGGAAAACACTTTTTGCGAAACCCTAACCCATTATGAACAGTGGTCTGGAAATTACATTGCCCTTGTTGGAAAGATGCGTTTATCATAGTGCCTCTCTAGTTCTAGGAGCTGAATCACATCATCTATAACTGATATTAATCCACCTCACAGAATTTCATTTAAATAAAATTTCTTCGAGTTAAAGGTTCATAACTTTGACGATGTTCGATGACCATTACCTTTAACAGATTGTTCTCAAAACTGAAGCATATCACACTCTCATGACTCTCAACACGTCCACCATATTTTATTAAGCAGACCCAAGCTGTAAAAGCTGACCAGTTTCTGACACATGGCCTATGAGCTTTCTTTGGCCAATTACTATCATGTATCATACCTAATAGAAAATGAAATCCTTTTGTAAAAAGAGTAAGAAGTGCTCAGTTATGTCATCTTAGAGTAGGCCATTCAAAGAAAAAAGTAAGAACCTTAGAAAGAAGACGAAGAAGAAGAAGAAGAAGAAGAAAGAAAGAAAAGAAGATGAGGATGAGAAGGAAAACGAAGTAGATGGCGAAGAAGAAGAAGAAGTAGGCGAAGAAGAAGAAGAAGTAGGCGAAGAAAGAAAACGACAAAGAAAGAATAAGAAAAGAAAAAACTGATCGATCAAGGCTTAAGTCGATTATGTTGTAGCGTTTTAATGTGTTTTAGCTACCCTGGAGATGTTTTGCATAAAGAAATCCTAGAGGACCAAGGCTAAATGACTATAAATATTTAAAACCAAGGATTAAGTTTGTTAACGATAATGGACACGCCAGAGTTATCCCTGCATAGGGTCATGAACCACTCAAATTAAACAATTGCGTTTGACGACTATGTACCTGGGTCATGCCAGCATAACCGGCAGCCAACATTAGTGTCATGAGGATAACTGACAACCTGCAGTTCTCCAGTATGAACTAAATACCACCAATGAAACAAATGCATTCGAGGACCGAATGCTAATCGCCTGCCAAAACATTTTGTTGGTTTAGGTACAACACATCTACAGACTGAATTTGGAGAAAATTCGCAAAACTCTACGGAATTCGGCTACTACGTTTCGCAAAACGCCAATCAGTATTAAAAAGAATAGGGCGGCTTCCATTCGGTAGTCTTTACTCAAATCTTCACCAAAGGCATCAAGCTTCTGCACATCCACACAGTTGCTATTTCCTGAAGATTTGAAGAAAACTTGTCAACAACTTTTCGAGATATTTAGGCAACAGTTCCATACACACCCACACAGGCACACACCAACAAAAATCATATTCCCTCGTCTTGTAAAAAGCGGGCGATAAACATGTCCAGTGATCACATCAGGCAATCTGAGATACTCTTACATCCATTTGCTAAGGTCATATTGGTCATATTTTCACCAAGTTACAATAATAATAATCCATCTATCTATCTATCTATAGCCCGACGCTCTAATCCCGCAAAGGGTGGCCGCAGACAAAACGCCTCCAAGTCGCTCTGTCGCCCACCATTTGACTACCCTCCCCTCAACTCACTCCCCCCTCTCTCATATACCTTTCAACTCCATCCCTCCACCTCATCCTCAAGTACTTGGGAAGTGTGATGACTAAGGGTGGAAGTTTGGGAAAAGATGTGCTTGAAAGGGTACAGCAAGGAAGGAAGGTTGTTGGTTCACTGAAAGTGGCGATGAGAAATAGGGAGGTGAGTATGGAAGTTAAGAAGTCACTGCATGATAGTAATGTGCTCCCTACCCTGACGTATGGAAGCGAGGCATGGACCTTGCTAGAGGGGAACAAGTCAAGAGTGAGAGCAGAGGAAATGAGTTACCTGAGAGGAGCATGTGGAGTGACATGGAGGGACAGGTTGGTGAATGAAGAAGTGAAAGAACGTTGTAGGGTGGATGTGGATGTAGTTGAGAAAATTAGGAGAAATACACTGAGGTGGTTTGGACACGTGGAGAGAATGGAGATTGAAAGACTGACTAAGAGGGTGTATGTAGGTAGATAATACCGTAATGATAATTTTAATAATAATGAAGAGTTTGGGAGGAATCTGAGTGTGAAATGGAGGGAGAGTAAGAAATTGTTTTGGAAGGAGGTAAAGAAAGTAAGGCAGTGTGAAAGGGGAAATAGTAGGGGAGTGAAAGATAGGAATAATAGATTGTTGATGGAGAAGAGAGAGAAATTGAGGAGATGGAAGGAGCACTTTGAGGATTTGTTGAATGTAGAGAGTGAGAGCAGTGTGAGTATAAGTGGTTGGGGAATGGCTGGGAGAAGAAGAGATGAGAGGAGGGAGGAAGAGATCAGTAGGTCAGAAGTAGTGGAAGTGATGAAGAAGATTAAGCTGGGAAAGGCCCCAGGAATTGATGGAGTGTGTGGTGAAATGCTTAGGTATGGGGGTGAGATTGTTGTGGAGTGGATATGGAAGTTGTGTAGATTGGCTTGGGAAGAGGGAAGGGTTCCAGAGGACTGGAAATCAGGTATAATTGTTCCTCTGTACAAAGGAAAAGGGGAGAGAGAAGTATGTGGTAACCATAGAGGTATTTGCCTTCTTAGTGTGACTGGTAAAATATATGGTAGAATACTCATTGATAGGGTTAGGCATATGACAGAGGAGCTAGTTGGAGAAGAACAAGGGGGATTTAGGAAGGGAAAAGGGTGTGTAGATCAGATATTTGTTCTAAGATGTTTAGTGGAAAAGTATCTAGAGAAGGGAAGGAAAGTGTACGCTGCCTTCATGGACTTGGAGAAAGCTTATGACAGAATAGATAGGAAAGGTATGTGGAAGGTATTAAGAATATATGGAGTGGAGGGGAAATTGTTGAGTGCTGTGAAGAGTATGTACGAGGGAGCTAGGGCTACGGTGCGAGTGGATGGTGAGCTGAGTGAGTTCTTTGATCTCAATGTGGGACTGAAACAGGGGTGTGTAATGTCTCCATGGCTGTTTAATATATATATGGATGGGGTCGTAAAGGAGGTACAAGGTAGGGCAGTGGATGTGGGGGTGGCCCTAATGAATGAGGGTGAGATTTGGAAGCTTCCGGTGTTGCTGTTTGCTGATGATACAGTATTGTTGAGTGAAGATGAATGGGAGTTGCAAGGTTTGGTGAATGAATTTGGGACAGTGTGTAGGAGGAGGAAGCTGAAAGTTAATGTAAACAAAAGTAAAGTTATGGTGTTTGAGAGGAATGAAGTCACAGAGTGTGCAGTGAGGTTGGATGGTGAGGATATGGAGAATGTGAGTGCATTCAAGTACTTGGGTAGTGTGATGAGTAAGGATGGAACTTTGGGGGATGAAGTACGTGAAAGGGTACAGCAGGGAAGGAAGGCTGTTGGCACACTGAAAGCAGTGATGAGAAATAGGGAGGTGAGTATGGAAGTTAAGAAGTCACTGCATGATGGTATTGTGATCCCTACCCTGATGTATGGAAGCGAGGCGTGGACCTTGCAAGAGGGGAACAAGTCAAGAGTGAGAGCAGTGGAAATGAGTTACTTGAGAGGAGCATGTGGAATGACATGGAGGGACAGGTTGACGAATGAAGAAGTGAAGGAATGAAGAAGTGAAGGGGTAGATGTGGATGTGGTTGAAAAGATTAGGAGAAATACACTGAGGTGGTTTGGACATGTGGAGAGGATGGAGAATGAAAGACTGACTAAGAGGGTGTATGTAGGTGAGGTGGAGGGAGGGAGAGGGAGGGGTAGACCGAGGATGAGGTGGAGGGATGGAGTTGAGAGGTATGTGAGGGAGGGGGGGGTGAGTTGGGGGGAGGGGAGTCAAATGGTGGGTGACAGAGTGACTTGGAGGCGTTTTGTCTGCGGCCACCCTTTGCGGGATTAGGGCGTCGGGCTATAGATATAGATAGATTATTATTATTATTATTATTATTATTATTATTATCATTATTTTTTTCCCCAGCTTACGGACCATCATTAGGCTTGTAACATTGAGTGACAAGCCTAATGGTCTCCTATAAACCAGGAACCCATTAACAGTGCTGAGTGGTAACCATATAACAAACCTACACCTGTTCCCTATGAGCCAACAAGTGAGTTGGCGTGTAGAGACATTAAAATGGTTATAGGCATTCATAATTATGTAAAAGTTGTTAACAGTATGTAACAATATGTAATGGACAGGTAGTTATCAGTTCTCCAGGAAGAGGTTAGATACACTTCCCAGTAGCCAGACACTCAAGTATCCCAAACACAGAATTAGGTGTCGGATCAGGTGACTGAAATGCGCCCAACATGTGCCGGAAGCATGCACACACACACACACACACACACACACACACACACACACACACACACACACACACACACACACACACACACACACACACACACACACACACACACACACACACACACACACACACACACACACACGTCGCCGAGCCGGAAGCCTCGCCAGTAGATATGTACCCAGAAATCACATGTAGGATCTCAGAGAACCAGAGAGAGCCAGGCAAGAAGGAAAGAGAAAGAAGAGTAGGAGCTAGAGAGAGAGTGGGGAGCTGGCAGCTACCACAAACTGCCCCTAACAATATAACGGGTCACGTCAAGCTCATTAACTTTTTCAGTCATGCAACTGTCTCACAATAAAACTCCATTGACCCCAGTGTGCCTATTCATCATCCCACCTCACTTACAATAAAAGAGGATACCGGGGCAGAGACGACTTACCCTGACTTCCCCTACAACACTAACATTATTCTCTCTCTCCTCCTGGGTCTCTCCAAATCGACCAGAGAAGATAATAAACCTTCTCTCTCTATAATAAAAAGATCAAAACCACATAAGCCTGGCATCTGGTGGCCATTGACAGGCAGAGGGTTAGTGCCCTTCCACGTAAAACCACTCTAAGGGGATTGTGGTGTATTGCTATAGATCAGTGGTTCCCAACCTATGGGTAATTACCCACAAGTGGGTAATTTGGATAATTTGAGTGGGTAATGGAAGGCTGAGAATAAAGGCATTCATATTGATACGAATGTGTGTGTACGTGTGTATGTATGTGTGCGAAATTTTAATTGTGCAGTATGGGTGTGAGAGAGAAAACGGAGATGAGAATGGACACGTCTCATGCGGGACAAGCGGCAGGCGGTGGGCGCTGTGGTGAGTCACCGAGACAGAGAGGACAGAGGGGAGAGATGCGTCGCCTGGCCGGAGTGCGGTTCCCTGCTGTGCCCAGCTCTCCATCGCCTTTGTGAGTTGCTGTGCCTTTCCTGTGCCTTTTCTGTGCCCCTGCAGCCGCATATAGACAGTGCTGTGCATAGACAGTGCCAAGTATAGATAATGCCGTGTCGTGAGGAAACTGCCTGAGGCTGTGACTGAGAGGAGATTCTGTGCCTGCCTGCGGGGTGATTGCCGGAGTGACTGAGGTATTGCATCCTTGTACTGTGCTGTATCATTAAGTGCTCATTAAAGTGCCCTGTGTCGCAAAGTACAGTCTTTGGTTTCGCCTTTGTCTGTCTGTCCTGTCCGGGGCCTGATTGCATCACTTTATCCACCACCCCGCTCGGCACAACCACGTCGGACCCACAAACACAGGTGTTTCTGGCTGCCGGGCGTCCTGAGGTCATCCAGGTGAGGATGCGGCACAGCAATATATTCAGGACTAACCCAACTGTACACTAGGAAATTGTGACTTTAGGATTTATATTAGAATATCTTAAAATTTAGAAATTGAAAAAAAAAATAATTTGGCAACTTTGCCTGAGATGCCCGACGCGGGTAGCGGTGGCTGACTCTCAGTTGAGTGATCGCTTTCAACAGTTTACCACCGTTTCTTTACAGCAGTCTCTGTAGAAAGCTCATTAAAGGTGCGCTTGTTCTTTTGTTTTTAAAAATGTGTAGGTGATAAGAGTTTTAGGATAATACTCTTAAATGTGGAAAAGACTGTTACCTTGTTTAACTGCAATAATGTATTGTTAAAATTAGCTTTTATGAAATTTATGTTGTTGCCTATCAGTGACAGGGTATTTTGTTTTTCTGTTTGCAGCTCGAAAACACAGTATGCCGAAACGAAACTACAATGAATCATTCCTGTCAATGGGGTTCATATACATTACTGATCGGGAAGGTACCCAGAAACCGCAGTGTGTTATTTGCCAGAAGGTTCTCACAAATGAGAGCTTAAAACCAAGTAAGCTTCAAGATCACTTCGGGAAATTACATCCTAAATACAAGGACATGGATGTAGCATTCTTCAAACGAAAGGAAGCTGCCCTGAAGATGAGCAGAATTGATTCTACTGGATGTTGCTCAAGGCAGTCAACTGCAACAATTGAAGCCTCATACCGTGTTGCACTCCGCATTGCAAAAGAGAGAAAACCGCACACAATCGGAGAAATGCTTATCCTGCCATGTGCAAAAAAGATAGTAACACTTTTGTGTGGAGAAGAGGCTGCAAAGAAACTTAACATCCTCTCCTTGTCAAATAACACTGTACAGAGGAGGATTAGCAACATGAGCAATGATATTAAAATGCAGGCGGTTGAACAAATGAAGAATAGCCGATTTCCATATTTTGCATTAGCTTTGGATGAGAAAACAGATGTGGCTTCATGTGCTCAACTGATAGGATATGTGCGTTATGTCTCTTCTGCCGAGAGCTGAAAGCTACCACAACTGATAAAGACATTTTTGACGAGGTTGACCGCTTTTTCACAGAGGAGGGTTTGCCCTGGGAAATGTTACTTGCTGTTTGTACCGACGGAGCTCCCGCTATGTTCGAAGCCCAATCTGGATTCAAGGCTCTTGTACAGAAGAAGTGTCCAGAAGTAATTTGGACGCATTGTGCTATCCATCGACAAGTATTGGTAGCAAAAACCCTACCTCTGGAGCTGAAAGAAGTGATGGCAGTTGTTGTGAAAGCCGTGAACTTCATACGCGGAAGAGCTGTGAACCACCATATATTTCGTGAGCTCTGCAGTGAGATAGGCTCGGAGTTTCAAGCTCTTCTCTTCCACACTGAGGTACGGTGGTTATCGAAAGGCAGAACACTAAACCGTTCCCTTGCACTGCATGAGGAGATAATGCACTTCTTGGAAGAGAAGCAGCAAAGTGACCTAACCAGTATAATTGGAGATGATTGTTTCATGGCAAAAGTATGTTATCTGGCTGACATATTCTCATAACTGAATGATCTTAATCTTTCTTTCCAAGGAGACAACAAGTGCTCTATTGACCTTTATGAGAAGCTGTGTGCATTCCATGAGAAGATCATCCTCTGGAAAAGAAGAGTCAGTAATGAAAAGCTGGTGATGTTTAATGGACTGAACAATATTCTTAGGGAGAAAAATGTGAATTGCACCTTCAAAGACGGCATTCTCAGTCATCTTACTATTATGGATACTGCTCTAGAAAATACTTTCAAGTAGACTTGGATCCTAGCCACTATGCATGGATTCGACAACCATTCATGGTTCCTTGCAGCTGAATAGAAGATGCAGACCCTGCAAAGGAATGTTTCTTGGAACTGAGAAGTGACTCGACGCTCAGAGTGCAGTTTCAGGAAATGATTTTGACAAATTTTTGGATCGCTATGTTGCCAGAATATCCTGTTCTCGCCAATAGAGCTCTGCGCCAGTTACTTCCATTCACCACTACATATCGCTGCGAAGCAGGCGTCTCCTCACTCTTAGTTGCCAAAACAAAGCAGCGCAACAGACTGTGTGTGGAGAATGATCTTCGATGTGCTCTGTCAAACACATCGCCAAGGATAACAGACCTCGTGGCCAAGATGCAGTCACAACCTTCCCATTAATTTCTTAATATAATAATGCAAATTTAGTATATGAATGTGTGCTTTTATTTTACAATGTAAGTAGTGTTTCAAGCATTTTTCATAAAGGAGTATTAGTTTGCTAGTCTCAGTATTTTCATTATTATTTACTAGTGACTGTTAAAAGGGATAATAATTACTATCTTTGGAGTATTCAATAAGTTATTTTTTTTTTCCTGAAGGTATGTAAGTAATGAGTGTACCGGTATGGTCATATATATTTTTAGTTTTTATTTGGAATTCAGTTCATTGAAAACTTAAAGTATTTACTCATACATACATGTAAAAACTGAGATTATAAAACAGAAATAAAACATCAAGCCTTCAGTATATTTTTTGATAACCCTTATCTATTTATTTTATCATAGATATATACTACTGTACTTACACTTGATGATGTGGGTAACACATGTAGTGCCACAAATTTAATATTCATGTATGTATTTAGAAGTACTGTAATTTTTAAGTTAGATAGGGTGTAACCTGAATATTAATTTATAAGTTCCTATCGTAAGTAGTAATTCATATGTTAATGATTAATGTAGGGCTAACTCTATTTTTATATGTATGTATCTCTGTATCTATGCACTGGGTCATGTAATTGTGGATGTTGAGCTATGGGAATTCCCCGTCTGGTCGAGTAATGAATAACAGATGCTCACAACTTTTCCTCTTCCTTTGTGCATCGCTATTGGGCGCCGAGTTTAAACCTTAAACAGAATAATGATGAATATACAATTCTTTCCATAACCCAGTTGTGAAATGTTTACTAATGAAGCTGCTAGAACCCAAATATGTAAGATTAACAGTCCAAAAGGCCTAAATAACGTCATTTGTGAGGATTTAAAGGTCCCGTTTGTCTTAGCCGTCACTAGATGGCATGAGCTGCCCTAAAATTCAAAGTAAGATAGTGATAGAATCAGTATCTAAATTAAGTAAGGAATAAATCCCAAATTTTCCCCAATTCAGTCAAAAGTCCTGGCGTCATGGGCACACTGCTAAATATTTTGTAAAGAGAATTAACACCCACCATATTTCAAAAACACCACCTCATTTGACTTAGCAGTGGCGTCGCTAGCGAGCTCACTTGAGGTCCAGACGTCGTATATAATGGACGTTCGTTTAGACGAGCCGTCCACATTTCTCCTTCCTCCCCCTCTTTATCTTTGTTTAATCCTTATTTGTCATGGACTATATGAAGTAATATTGTTGAAAGTTTAACGTAGACTCGAGGCCCAGACGTCGTATATAATGGACGTTTGTTCAGTCCACAGACACCGGCGACGTCAGTGTGAGCATAAGGCCTTCCCATAGTATTGTCCAAAGACTTGAGCATACACACATTACACTATCCATGAATTATTATATAAACTAAATGTAATTGTAATAGTATTATTGATCTATCAAGTGAATTTTATTTTGTAAATAAGAAATAGAAATTTGAAAGTGATGTAATCTGGTAACGGAAGAGCGAAATTCAAAACCATTAACCGTTTTCTTTCTTGTCACTAAGATTAGGAAGTTAGGAGCGTGGAAGGGAACTTAGGTGATTGTGAGCAATGATGTAATTTTGAAATGAACCTCGAGGCTAGACAAGCCCGAGTGATTAGGTATTCCTAGTGATTATACAATGTTTGAATAATACCTCGAGGCTAAACAAGCCCGAGTGATTACGAATTCTTAGTGATTATGTTTTTTTTTCTGAATCATTCCTCGAGGCTAAACAAGCCCGAGTGATTATGCATTTTTAGTGATTATATAGCAGTGATGATTATGAACTGTAAATAGTACTGAATTGATATTGGATTCTAGAAAATTACATGATGAGAGTATATTATATGGACGAAAATGAACACGAGTAATCATTCTTATTGGTTCGAGGCTATGCCAGCCCGAACAGATAACCCATGCTCGTAAAAAGGTCCCTGACTTGAGGCTACTGTCGAGCCCAAGAATAACTGACAAGAAGAAAGTATGGTACAACAACTCCATACATTGCTTGTATGTATCAAATTGTTTTTGCCTGGTAATAATGTTGGAGGAATGATCATCCAAAACCCTGGTAACATGTACAATCTTCTCTCATACTAAAAAGGGTCATGTAATTAAAAATGTTTTGTGGAAACTAGCATCAAGTTATTAAAGTAGAGTAAAATATATATCATTTTCTTTTCTTTATTGGTGTACCTAATCAAGGAAATTATGTCCTCAAGCCAAATTCACTCCCCTTCCAATTCAAGATTCCTTCGCTGAGGGAACGACAACCACCTGTGGTACTGACTAAATCTAAGCTCGGCCAAAAACTACAAACGCTACCACAATATTTCTTAAATTACTATAAACTATTATACTAAGTCGAGTACCACTTGTATTATCCATGGATGAGTTGATCAGTGCCAACAACAGGTAAGATTATAAATATCTCTAGCATTACACTGGATGAACAATAACGGTTGGAATTGATAAAAATTCCGGGTATTACACTGGTGGCAGCAGTGGGATAAAATTTCTGGTATTACACTGGTGGCAATGGCAGTGGGATATTCATCGTTCCCAGGTTAGTGGCGTTGGTGAGAGAGTGAAGGGAAGTGAAGAGCAAAGAGAAGCGAGAATGCTAAGGGTAGCATTGGTTGATCATTCCCAAATATCTCCGGAACGCTATATTCAGAACATCCTGGTAGTAATGAGGTTCAAGTAGTGTACTAGATACGGTTAACCCTGGGGAAGGGGGGAAAGAATACTTCCCCAGTATCCCTGCTTGTCGTAAGAGGCGACTAAAGGGGGCCTTTTTATCTCCAGACTGTCTCCTTACTGTCCTCTTCTGCTCTTCTGTCCTACCTCTCGTCTTGATATTTCCATGTTTCCTCCCAGCTTAGTGCTAATTCTTCACTTTTCCTTCTTTCTAACTTAGAATGTTAAGGGTTAGGTAATTACATGTTCTGTAAACAAATGTTACCCAGAGACAAATATACACAAAACATCATACACTGTCTTGGGCAATACTTCATCGACTTTGGGGACGTCACGAGGTATCGTCCTGGACAATGGAGGAGAGCACAGAAGGTTGGAATCAATAGCTTGGTGTGGGCGAAAAAAGAGACCATACAGCCGGGTACCTGTAGAAAACTGAATGCCAAATGGGCCGGCCCATATAAAGTGATTGAAGTGCTGCTATATGGAAGTGTTTATATCATTGAAAATATATTTAGTGGAAAAAAAATACAAAGGGCTGCTGAAAAGGTAAAACCATATTACGGTACCGAGGAATGGCTCTTAGAACCGTTGCAACAGGAGCTCGCCCCGGAGCCCGAAGATGAGCGATTACCACCGCAAGTGAGGAATGCCCCTCAGAGACTCATAGAGGAGTGTTAGAAAAGTAGAAAAGTGCATGTGACGAATGCTGTGAAACATAACTGCTTAAAGTTATGTTCCGGGTGGACTCATCCCCGAGGAGAGGGTGTAAAAAAAAAAAAAGGAAAAGAGAGAAGAGTTCCTGTTGGAACCGGGAAGTGCCTTACTTCGAGGGGAGTACATAATCCCCTCACCTTACAGTTAGCACGGTTTGTGAGGTAGTGGAGTCTTCAGGAAAGAATGAGCGCTCACCTCTTGCGGGCAGAAAGCTGGAAACGAAAGGACAGAGTGAATGTGATTGCGAATGGAAGAGTGTAAGGAAGCGCCTCCCGTGGTGATCTCACTCTTGAGAGACCCTGTCGAGCTCAGGTGAGTGACAAGCTATCCTCCAAAACCTGAGGCTGACTGGGGCATAAATTCCCTCATAACATTCCGAGTAAGGAGTGATCATACCTCCTAATGTAGTGAGTAAGCGACCTTCCGAGGTACGCATCAGGTGTTTAATGTGGACCGACAGGTGCCACCGATTGTGGGGAAAGTATCCAATTCAAAGTGTTCATAGCAGTTATTAGAGTAACAACATTCCATCCATGCACATATCATAGAAAATTGACTTGGGTAAAATTTGTTTTCCGAACGTGGAAGCCGTGTAGTGCCACAAATTTAATGTTCATGTATGTGTTTAGAAGTACTGTAATTTTTAAGTTAGATAGGGTGTAACCTGAATATTAGTTTATAAGTTCCTATCCTAAGTAGTAATTCATATGTTAATGATTAATGTAGGGCTAACTCTATTTTTATATGTATGTATCTCTGAATCTATGCACTGGGTCATGTAATTGTGGATGTTGAGCTATGGGAATTCCCTGTCTGGTCAAGTAATGAATAACAGATGCGCGCAACTTTTCCTCTTCCTTTGTGCGTCGCTATTGGGTGCCGAGTTTAAACCTTAAACAGAATAATGATGAATATACAATTCTTTCCGTAACCTAGTTGTGAAATGTTTACTAATGAAGCTGCTAGAACCCAAATATGTAAGATTAACAGTCCAAAAGGCCTAAATAATGTCATTCGTGAGGATTTAAAGGTCCCATTTGTCTTAGCCGTCACTAGATGGCATGAGCTGCCCTAAAATTCAAAGTAAGATAGTGATAGAATCAGTATCTAAATTAAGTAAGGAATAAATCCCAAATTTTCCCCAATTCAATCAAAAGTCCTGGCGTCATGGGTACGCTGCTAAATAAATTGTAAAGAGAATTGACACCCACCATATTTAAAAAACACCACCTCATTTGACTTAGCACTGGCGTCGCTAGCGAGCTCACTCGAGGTCCAGACGTCGTATATAATGGACGTTCGTTCAGACGAGCCGTCCACATTTCTCCTTCATCCCCCTCTTTATCTTTGTTTAATCCTTATTTGTCATGGACTATATGAAGTAATATTGTTGAAAGTTTAACGTAGACTCGAGGCCCAGACGTCGTATATAATGGACGTTTGTTCAGTCCACAGACACCGGCGACGTCAGTGTGAGCATAAGGCCTTCCCATAGTATTGTCCAAAGACTTGAGCATACACACATTACACTATCCATGAATTATTATATGAACTAAATGTAATTGTAATAGTATTATTGATCTATCAAGTGAATTTTATTTTGTAAATAAGAAATGGAAATTTGAAAGTGATGTAATCTGGTAACGGAAGAGCGAATTCAAAATCATTAACCATTTTCTTTCTTGTAACTAAGGTTAGGAAGTTAGGAGCGTGGAAGGGAACTTAGTGATTGTGAGCAATGATGTAATTTTGAAATGAACCTCGAGGCTAGACAAGCCCGAGTGATTAGGTATTCCTAGTGATTATACAATGTTTGAATAGTACCTCGAGGCTAAACACGCCCGAGTGATTACGAATTCTTAGTGATTATGTTTCTTTTCTGAATTATTCCTCGAGGCTAAACAAGCCCGAGTGATTATGCATTTTTAGTGATTATATAGCAATGATGATTATGAACTGTAAATAGTACTGAATTGATATTGGATTCTTGAGAATTGCATGATGAGAGTATATTATATGGATGAAAATGAACACGAGTAATCATTCTTATTGGTTCGAGGCTATGCCAGCCCGAACAGATAACCCATGCTCGTAAAAAGGTCCCTGACTTGAGGCTACTGTCGAGCCCAAGAATAACTGACAAGAAGAAAGTATGGTACAACAACTCCATACATCGCTTGTATGTATCAAATTGTTTTTGCCTGGTAATAATGTTGGAGGAATGATCATCCAAAACCCTGGTAACATGTACAATCTTCTCTCATACTAAAAAGGGTCATGTAATTAAAAATGTTTTGTGGAAACTAGCATCAAGTTATTAAAGTAGAGTAAAGTATATATCATTTTCTTTTCTTTATTGGTGTACCTAATCAAGGAAATTATGTCCTCAAGCCAAATTCACTCCCCTTCCAATTCAAGATTCCTTCGCTGAGGGAACGACGACCACCTGTGGGACTGACTAAATCTAAGCTCGGCCAAAAACTACAAACGCTACCACAATATTTCTTAAATTACTATAAACTATTATATAAAATCGAGTACCACTTGTATTATCCATGGATGAATTGATCAGTGCCAACAACGGGTAAGATTATAAATATCTCTAGCATTACACTGGATGAACAATAACGGTTGGAATGGATAAAAATTCCGGGTATTACACACAAAATTGAAGAAGTCAGTAAACGGATAGTTTAATGAAAAAGGTTGGGAACCACTGCTATAGTTCGATAGATAGAGATTATTATTATTATTATTATTATTATATTATTATTATTATTACACTGATGTGGTTTGGCCATGTGGAGAGGATCGAGGGTGAGAGACTGACGAGGAGAGTGTATGTGAGTGAGGTGGAGGGGTGGAGAGGGAGGGGGAGGCCGAGGATGAGATGGAATGATGGGGTGGAAAGGTATATGAGAGAGGAGGGTGAGTTGGGATCAGGGCAGTGAAATGGCGGGGGACAGGGCGACGTGGAGGCGATTTGTTTGTGGCCACCCCGTACGGGATTGAGGCGTCTGGCAATAGATAGATAGATAGATTATTATTATTATTATTATTATTATTATTATTATTAGTGTGGTGAGTTTTCCGTGAATATTGGCGTGCATCAGGGGTTAGTCTTGAGCTCCTTATTGTTTGTCATGGTGGTTGAGGCTCTGTCACGTGAATTCAGAATCGGACTCCCATGGGAGATGTTGTACGCTGATGAATTGGTGTTTACTGCAAAGAATGAAGGAGAGGTGGAGGAAACATATGGCGGGTTGCGTGACGGAACGGGGCAGAAGGGTTTGAGAGTAAACACGGACAAAAAAAAATGATAATGCCTAGGGCTGGTGGCAGTACTGTCAAACACAGGGATGCGGCCATGAGCAGTTTACGACAAGGGTGAGGGAAGTATCACCATCTTGTGCAGTAATTATGATTAGTGGGTGCATAAGACATGTAGTGGTATTATAGGTAGGCTGCAAAATAATGCTGATTTTGTGTGTGCAGCGTGTTGGGGAGTGGGTATAGTGATTTGCCAGATGTAAAAGGATTAATCTCACTGGTGAGTCTCTTGAGTGTGTGGAGAAGTCTTGTTAGTTGGGGGACATTATGTCCTGAAGGTGGAACTGGAGCTAGTTCTATGGCTAGGGTATGGAGTGGGTGGCAGAAGATCAGGGAGCTGTTGCCTCTCCTAACACTGAGGGGGATCACACTCCGTGCTAACTGATTCTCGTATGCAGCATGACTTAGGAGTGTCATACTATGAGCTAGTGAGACCTGTGCGGTGTAGGAAGAGGTTAATTGTAGGCCCAAGCATACAGAAATGACAATGATTAGATGGATGTATAGTGTGTCCTTCACTACGGGGCCTGGGAGGCGAGGGGGCTAGGTTGTGACTGAAGAGCTGAGAGGAAGGATGGGGCTGGAGTGTATTGGTGTTGTCGTGAGGAAGGGTAGACTGAGGTGGTTTTGGCATATTTAGAGGATGGAAGATGGCAGCTGGGTGCAGAAGGTGAGAGGTGTGAAAGTCGAGGGTAGGAATCTGAGAGGCAAATAAAACAAGACCTGGGACGAGGTCATAGAATGTTACCTCAGGGGTAAAGGACTGAATATGGAGGTTGCCAGAGATCAAACAGCATGGAGCGCCACCATTAGGTGACCAACGCCAATGCATGCAAACGTGTTGGAGCCTTTATTAACGATAAGATTATTATTATTAGTAGTAGTAGTAGCAGTAGTAGTAGTAGTAGTCTATACGATTATTATTATTATTATTATTATTATTATTATTATTATTATTAGTCTATACGATTATTATTATTATTATTATTATTATTATTATTATTATTAGTCTATACGATTATTATTATTATTATTATTATTATTATTATTATTATTATTAGTGTGGTCACGTAGTCAGTACTGATCCGTTATGGTCAGTTCAGGATCATCTTTCGGGCCACAGAATGATGATTCACATCACCCTGCATTGGCAGATCAGTTCAAGTCCCATTCAAGGCTTCACAGGATTAGTTAGTTCCATTTATATCCAGTCAGATCCATTTAGGACCAAGTAGTTTCATTCAGGACCAATGAGATCCACACAGGATCACGGATGCCACATCAGGTTCAGTCAGGCCCAGAACCTCCATGTCGATCAAATCAGGTCACGACACGTTAGGGTAAGGAAATTCAGATCCATGTGACTCAGTTTTGATTAATTAAGCCCCTGAAACTGAACAATTTTTGTTCTTTCTGAGCCATTCACTCCCTGTTTAATTCATTCAGGTTACGTGTAGCACCTGACATCCAATCAGGACCATTTCATCTATTTCTACTTGAGATCAGCTGAGCATCGGGATGCAATTGCTGTTTCTACTATTACTATTACCTTGCATTTATTTAGACTATGAAGTAGGGCAGTCAAATCAAGATACTTCTGCGGCAGTTAGAGATATGCAAATCCTTATCTAAACTAATCCTTAACCTGAAGCGGTGCCGAGGCACATCAAACCAGTCCCCGGCAATCATTTTTAGTGCTGACGTATACACACAACAGGATATTTAGTTAGATATGTCACATAAAATTTGGAATACATCAGGTGAAATTTGATGATTTTATGCCTATTCGAAATTTTAGGTCCGACCCACCTGACACTGACCCCACTACTGCTAACTGTGGGGTGACCCCCCCCTGGTGGAATGAGGCATGTTATAGGATGCAGATTTGAAAGATGCACCTTTAGGATTTGGTTTCATGTCGATATGACAAATTTGAAAGGAGTTATGGCGAAAAAATAAAAAAATAAAAAAAAAATAAAACATTTTTTGGGCCTACAGCCTCTGCCTTGGCCCAATTTGGCACAAAATTTAACCAGGTGATCAGAAGGTTTTAGTCAAAAATCGCACCAGTAGTTTTCACGTATTGTTGGTAATAGACAGACAGAGAGACAGGCAAACATGCATACAGACAAACCAAGTGAAAACAATACCCGTCCCCGAGCCCCTCCTGGGCGAGGATGGGTACTAAGAAGAGATCAAAGCTCGTTTTATCAGCTGGAAACTGTATTGTAAAAGGATTGTTGAGCGCAATACTAATGAATGCTAAGTGAATACTCTGACGCACTTTATATTCATTGACCATTTGGTTGATTGACTACCATTTGTAATTTGAATGATGTTACACACAGCTATATCTTTGATATTCACTGCGTCATAGTGGTTCTATATAGACTAACAGGAAACATCGCCATTATCAGTACCAGTAATTTTTCCTCTTCAAATAGGGAATCATCATCATTGCCACTGCTAACATCATCGGCGTCATCACAAAAGTCACATTAGTATCACAGCCACCACCACCACCACAATTAGTAGCAGTAGCAGCAACAACAGCAGTAACAGCAGCAACAACGAAACTATCATTGACATCAGCACCACCATTACGATTACCACCACCACCATCATCATCATCGTAGTAATAGTAGTCATTATTTTATTTTTTAAAGTTATCAAGATGATGGTTTGGATTCAGACACAGCAATAGGAAATTACAAGAACTGGTGAATCCTTACTATATTTTCTCATCATTTAAGCCATCATCAGCATCCTCGTCACCGTCATCATCATCATCATCAAATTGCGCAGATGCTAGTATTTCATATACCTGGAACAGCCTGTATCAGCCTGAATTCCCCCGCTGCCTATAAGCTCCAGCGTTCCATATGTGTGTCAAGACGTCACGGAATGAACTTATCTTGCCTGATGTTGGCTTTCTACATTGACTCTCTATGCAAAGGAGGTTTCGTCGGATTTAAGTCTCTCTCTCTCTCTCTCTCTCTCTCTCTCTCTCTCTCTCTCTCTCTCTCTCTCTCTCTCACACACACACACACACACACACACACACACACACACACACACACACACACACACACACACACACACACACACACACACATACACACACAGACACGCAATTACACTCTCATCATATTTAGTTGGTTATTCGTTCCAGTGAATATTTATATCTTCAGTGTCTCTTATTTTACAAGCTCGTTCCTCTCCGTCCCAAATGGTGATGCAGATTGTAATTTTTCAGGTAGCTAGTTTAGCATAGCCCGTTTTTTCTTACATAGAAAAAGATCCTTAACCTCTTGCAGCGTTGATGGTCGAATGTGGTCACACTGGAGGGTCTGTTTAACTGGTAAGCAAGGACATTTACACCCATGATATGATTAAGGCTAATGGAATGTATTGCATCCACGATAGTAATCAGGTGGTATGTGGGGACGCACGTCATCCACACAGTTGATGTAGTGCGGCGTGTTTCTTCCATCATGTCTTTTACTTTTTTCTGTGTCTCCCTTCCTCTCTTCCTATTTCTTTCATCCCTCCTGTCCCTACTTATTACTCTTCTTTCCACTTCAGGTTCCACTATCCTGTATTTCAGCAAACCATTTACAACGCTGGGCTGTAGCATATAATCAAATAACGGGGACGTGGGGCTTACTATGGTGTCCCTGTCAACTGGGTGGAGAGACGAAAATGCGGTGCCCACCCGAGAACTAAGCCTCCACAATAATCCCCGGGCCTCGCTGTGGCGAGGCGTTGACAACAGCATGGGGATATTGTTTCACTGTACAGGGATAGCCTAGCTGCAAGGGGGTTATTTGCCTATAGCTGATGGGTCTGCTCCATCAGACAGAGTGGGGTTGCACAACAACAACAACAACAACAACTGACTTCGTATTCAAGTTGTAGGAGTGCCCCATTTCTGTCAGGCGAAAAGAGATAGACGATTGTGACAGATCCATTAGCTTATTTACTGTGGAACGCTTTATTCTTTAAAGAAATGGTTGTAAGTTTTTGTAATGTAGGGAAAGACAGGGACATGGCAAAAATTTATTTGCCTCTCTTAATGACCCTCAGCCAGGCGACAGGTTTCTCTTGACAACAAACGTCTTTCTTTCCATGGGTGTTGAAATTAATGTTTGTTTTATGGACCCGAATGACATCTGTCTTTCTTCTTGACCTTTTTTACACCCTTGTCTGTCTGTCTGTCCTGATGATAAAGGAAATACTAATGAGAGAGAGAGAGAGAGAGAGAGAGAGTATGGTTGTGACAGTATTTTCTTTTATTCACTTTTCACCATCATGAGAGGAATGGTAACTGAAGAAAGCAGAAAGCAGAAAGCAGTCTAACCCACATTGTCTCTGAACTGTCGCATAATTATAACAGTCTGCATTTAAGCAAACTAGGATAATGGACACAAAAGTCCTGCTAATTACTTTGTGGTCTTTCCCCGACCGCATAGCCACTCACGTTGTAGATCAGTTTCAATGACTCACTCACCATAAATCGTTTCACAGTTTGTCCCGATGTATATGCACCTCCTGTCTACTAGTATGCTCAAACTTGTATAATTCTACTATACAGTATACACCTCCAGTTCTCCACCTTAGCTTCTCGCTTCCTCTCATTCAAATGCTGTACGTCTGTTCGTATATACCGATGGATGAAACTATTCAGTCTTAATCTGGTGAACTCAGTTTGGTGGGCTTAGTTTTACTTACACTTTTTTCCCTTTTTAGCCCTTTTGGGCTGCTTTAACGCTTGAAGGTTTCAGGCTAGCTTCACACGAGCGGTTTTTTCCCGCGCGGTTTTCCCGCGCGGTTTAGAAATCAATGAAGTTCAATGAGGCCCTTCACACTCTGCCCGCGCGGCTTAATTCCCGCTCGGCAATGATTTACCAGCCGCGCGCACTGCCAACCCGCGCGGCGGCAGGTGGTTTGGAATACTCTAGAAGTCTATGGAGCCCTTCAGACGGGCGGTTTTTCCCCGAGCGGCAGTCGTGGTTCATCTGTGGCAGAGGTGGTGTGCTGCTCTTCTGCTGTCATTTTTCAATCAGGTATGCATTTTTACCTATTAATATGAATAGTTTTATTATTATTATTATTATTATTATTATTATTATTATTATTATTATTATTATTATTATTATATACACTGTAGTAACAGAGGTACACTATGAATATAATTATGTTTTACAGAACATCATGGCAGGTCATCTTGACACTGAACTTCTCATAGTGGAAGTGGAAAAGAGACCTGCACTATGGGATACTTCATCAGAATAATTGAAGAACTTTTCTTCATCAGCTTTCAGCTCAGAATATATCGTGTAGAATGTTCCTTGAAGGAGCCTAGAGCTGTTTATTGGGTGGGTCCACCATTTACGTTGTCTGTTCTTTTTTAACACCTTGTTCATTAAGAACACATAAATCACTCTCTTCTTTACGTCCTCCATCTCGAGCAAGCACCGACAAACTGAGAGGTATTCTGCGCACTGCTGCATACGAACCGCGCGGGAAAAAACCTCTCGTGTGAAGACATGCCTCTTGTACACCCACCCGCGCGGCCGTACTACCGCGCTGGAAAAAAACGCTCGTGTGAAGCTAGCCTTATACAGACGTTCGCTTGATGACTCAGCTGAAGTAAGCACTGAATCCCTGAACAGCATTATTTTTGATGAGGGTTTTATGGAGTCAACCAAATATCACTTTTTTTTTTCTTTTTTTTTTAGTTTTATGCCATGTCCTCTTTCTTCGATAAGGGCCTAGGCGTTGCCATGGTTAGTGGGCTTAGGTTTTGAAGCGTGTAGCACTTTATGACCGGATGCCCTTCCTGATGTCTAGTAATGACCCTTGTGTGGAATCGAACCTCCGACCCATCGGTTAGATCGCTCTAACTCTCTGAGCCATGGATGCTACAACCAGCTAGGGGACAGGAGAGCGCTACCTCTCCCGGCAGGGCAGCTTACCCGAGCGCGGAGCGAACTCTTGATCTCTTGAGGCAGGCACTCTACCACTGACCCACCATGCCCCCACACCCTGGTTTCGATCTCGGGTTCCCACTAACCAGATCCATTTATTTACCACTGTTGGCTGTTGTGGCTATGGAAAAAAAAATAGATGCCATTAGTGGAATGAAAAGGGACGAAGCATCCGATCTTTCATCAAGATACTGGCTGCTTCCACTAGAAGATTTTAGTAAGCTTAGTGACGGCCTCTGCTCGGTTAGGTGAGGTTACCTTAAGTGGAATGTACAAAAAGTACCCACTCTCTGCACAACTTTGGTTAGTTTACAGGTAATTTAGGACAATTTATATTACATGTGGTTAGCTTAGGTTACATTAAGTCAGGATTGCATAGTTTGCACTACGTAAGGTTAGACTAGTTTAGGTTCGGTTCATTCGATGAATTAATCCAAACGATAGTTGTATTAAAAATTTATACACTGGGTAAAGTTGTTACTGAAAGTTAGCCCAGGTCGTATGAATTTAGGTCTTTTAAGGTTTCATTTAAGTAAGGCTAGGCAGAGAAGAGCACAAAGCACCCTGATGCCACCATCAGACAAGTTTATTCACCGTCTAGAAGACCTCTGGAAAGTCAGGTTAGCTTCTAGGTTAGGTTAAGTGGGAGGAAGAAAAGACACTAACAAGTCATACCAAGTTTTGAAATGAAAATTGGATACGTTGCTTAAGCTTAGCTTATGCAAGGTTAAGCCACATTAATTCAATTTAGCCAAGGTGACACTATGAAACTCTCCAATCCCTAGGTACGTCAGTGGATGCTTGATGCGCAGAACGAGGGCGGGAGCGTCCAAGCAGTTGCTTGCACAGCCCTCAGTTCCAGGGCTGCCTTCACCACGGGTGTGTGTACGTCCTCTCGTTCTTGGCCCGATGTTTTAGTGTACCGGCAAGTCTGTGGTTTTGTCTGATCTGCCTTAACGTTGCTGAGAGAGAGGCTATCTAGTATTTTTTCTTTGCGTAAATAATTATGATGCTATGATGGAAAAGGGAGATAGTGGGATATTATGATGATATACTAGTGATCACTGCTTTTCCTATTACGTGAGGATCGTGAGTGGGGAAAAGTTACAGTGAAATGTGAGGTAAAAATGCAGGTCTTGTAGTACCTGCCTCTAATTAGACGGTTAATCATCATGAGTTTTTCCCGGTGAGTATGTTTGTCTGAGTTTATCCGATTAGTGTGTTTGATGGGTATCTGTGTTATATCGAAGTATAGTAAACATTAAATACTCCTTACAGCTTAGACGATAAAGTACAGGTATTTGTAGTTTATAAAAACCAGCTCAGAGAGATTTTCGTTAAAATAACTTTGCTTGTTATGTTAAATTAGAAAAAAAAAGTGCTTTTTGTTATATTCGGTATAAAATTACAGTTGCTGCTTGTTTATAATAACTTAGGGAAAATAGATAGTAATATACCCCGTATTATCTTGTAAAAGGGAAATATGTACGTCCAACACGTGTTAGGTAAGGATAATATTAAAGTGAGGAAGATTTGGTTGTCAGGCAGAGAAATGGAGTTATTAAGAAGGTTACGTAAAAGTCAAGAAGTTATGATGTGGTAAAGTAGGTGTGTGTCGAAGAAAGCTGGAGTTAGCCTATAATCGATGTTTGGTAGAGTTACATGAATGTGTTTTTGAAGTGAGATAGCATGTGGAAATGACGTAGAGTTCTTGCATTAAAGTGAAGTTGTGAATGGTGGTGAGTGTCATGCGTACTGTAGGACTGAAGTGGAGTTATACTGTACGCTTGTTATAGTAAAGTGAGTTTGTTGAAGAAAGTGATTTGTGAGTTTCTGTAAAAAAAGTCAAATCCAGTTATCGAGAAGGTGTCTAGTAATAATATGGAAATGAAGGCGTAATAGACAAGGGTTAAGTTCTGTACGTATGTGTTGGACTATGACGAAGTTATAATCGAAGTTCTTTATAGGTAATGAAGTTACTATCGAAACTTCTGGTGATTAGGTGAGATTATTTATGGAAAAGAACTAGATTTATTAGGAAGGTACGTACGAGTGTGCAGGTTATGACTGGGGGCGAGTAGTTATATGCAGGCTTTAGAGAATGTTCAAATCGAAGCTTGTTAGAGCTAGGGTAGGTTAGGTAGTTACATGTGGAAATAAGAGTTACTAGCAAGATACTGCATGTTAAAGAGAAGAGATTATGAATAGGGGTGAGTGGTTATGTATACAGTTCAGATGAAGTTATAAACGAAGCTTATTGGAGTTAAGTGAGGTTCTTATAGAAGAGTGTTCAAGTTCGGTAAAGTTCTGTAGCGAAGTGAAATTACTCTGTCAGAAATGAGTGTGGGAACGAAGTGGTGCTGCATGGGTATCAAGTAAGCATTGTTTTGAGATTGATTATAATTATGGTAAGTTAACAATATTAAAGTTCGGTTAGATGATGTATCTAAGTGGAGGTATTGTGCACGAATGAGGAGGCTAAGTATGATGGTGACTGGTTATATTTTTGCGTGAGAAGCTATTTCTCAAAGCTTGTTAAATATTAGTGAGGTTGTTACTAGTGTGTGTTATTAGGTGAAGATGTGTGTGGCAAGGTATCCTGATGCACGTGGGAATGAGGTAATTGGAAGTTGAGTGAAATCACTTGATATAAAAGGAAAAATAATAATAATCGTGCTGAAGGAGGGTACGGTACTGAATATATGACGGAAACTGTAAAGAAGTGAGGTTGATAGAAGTATACACGAAAGTGAGGTTGGGCTGTCGTAGAAGTATGGTTGTTCATATTGTCTTGTTGAGTTATCACGGCCTTACTAACAGAATAGACCAATCGGCCGCGGGCATCTCGTGCAGTGAACCGATGTTTCCTTGCCGATGCGAGGCGCAACGAAGAGTGGAGGTTTGGTTCCTGGTTGGTTTCCAGATTTGCGGTTCTCCACCTGTTAACAGTGGCACATTGTAAGCTTCACATATCCCCGTTATTTGGTTATAAGGCTTCCAACCAGCGTTGCCAATGGTTTGCAGAGTTACAGGAAACCATTAAGCTTGTCACTCAATGTACAGCCACTTGAAGTGAAAAGAAGACTACCGGTAATAAAAAGTGACAAGGGTGGGAGAAATGTCAAGAAAGGAGGGCACACATAGAAAAAGAATGATTGAGGTGAAAAAAGAAGTACGCAACAATACATCCAGCTAATGAAAGGTGGTCGTCATCACCTACCACTTGGAGGTACGGTACTGGGCATTAGGTAAGCCTCTGAAATAAAAGACACTTCCACGTCTGACACACGCATTCGCACTGCGACACCACACAGTGTCATAACCTACGCACCTCACAGCAACACTTCACCAAGACACGCCTCCCGCTTCCTAATAAACAGTATATAAGAACAAAGTTTCAGGGCTATGAAGTATAAGAATTTAGAACCATGTAGGGCTAGGATCAGTATATGTGTGAGTATGATTAGCCACCTGAAGGAATGGAATAAAGTTTATATGAATGCCGAGTGTATTAACTAGTTGTCGGGGGTTATGATGGAAATATGTGAGTATGGTTCCCAGCATGTAGGAATAAAGTGGAATTTAAATGAGCATGTTTCAGAGAGGTATTAAGATATTGATGGAAATCTGTGAGAAGGAACTTCGCAGTAAGAAGGAATTGGGTAATTATATGAATGTGTATGAAAGAGGAAAGTGGAATCGTGATGTAAATAGCCTGTATATAACTGAATAAGGTGAATCTGTACGAACGTGAAATGGTGTAAATGCAGACTGGCAGCAGGAAATAGGCGTGAGCAAGTTATTGTAATGGGGGTATGAATGATCTTATTGGGATCTTGGGTGAAGAAGTAAACATGAGTGGACAACTGCAATTGGGCTTCGCTGAGGAGAATGACGTAGAGAACCTGAGTGCAATCACTACCGAGGGACGTGTGGGAAAGACTGGGAAGGGGAGTGAATCAGCAATTTACTTTGTATTGGTGAGTGAATATTCCAGGAAACATGTACAGTATATGTGGATTAATGAGAGGAGGATAGATTTAATGAGTGATCACAATGTGCCTGGAATGGAGTACGCCTTTACGAGAAAGCAATGCAAGAAGAAAAGAGGGGAATGCGGACAGAAATGGAAGCTAGGAGGAGCAGTGTGGAGAGTCCTTAGGGAAGACGTTTAGAAGTTGAGGTGGTTGGTGGATGAGGGAGTAGATGAACTGAATGATATGTTGAGTGAGACGCTAATAGATGTGGCTAAGAGAAGGATAGGTTTGGCCTAGTACGGAAAGACCAAGAGAACATGGAGGATGTGGTATATCAAGGATATCTAGATTTCAAGAGGGCAAAGGAAAGAATGCATTGAAAGTGTTGAAAGGTAAGGGAGAGTAAAAAGAATAGTTATGAAGCAAGGGCAGCATATGAAGAGGCATGGAAGGACTTAATAAAACAATTAGAAGGATGTAAAGAGACTGATCAGGAAAGCCAGAGCTAGAGCCGGGAAGGAATTAGTAAAGGAACTGAGTACTATGGGAGAAAAGGAAGCAGAGGATGTAATGATTTCATAAGGGAAGTGGACAGGAATCAGCAAGTGAGAGTGGATTAATTAATATTAGGAAGGAATATGGTGAGAAAAAACAGTGAAAAAGTGAATACAATGAAAGATTTGTGCAAGGAAATTAAGGATATGAATGGGAGAGAGGTAGTATTTGAGACAGAAAGGGTGATAGATGGGGAAATAAGATGAGGAGAAATAAGGAATTATGTGAAGACGTTGACCCTATGTCAAGAGGTACGAGTATGTAGTGAAGGGGAATTACTTGAGTTCTACAGAGAGTGGGGTGAGGGAATGATAGAGGGTTTGTATATGTTGTTCAAGAGAATTTGGGACGAGGAGAGAGTGCCGAGTAATTCATAAAGTAATATTGTTTCACAAGAGACGTCATGGGAGCAATAGAGAGCTTAACCCGCCCCATCCCAACCACTTTTCCACCACTGACTCCCCCCCAGTCCCGACCATGTTAGGATTTTTTTTTTTTTTTTTTGGCTGAAACCTTCGCTTTTAGTGAGAAACATCGAAAATTCATAGAGAAATCGCTCACCTGAGGTTTAAAATACTCATTACAGGTAGGAGTACCTCCTTACCATACTGGGTTTTCTATCAGGCTGGCAGCAAAGAAAACGAGTTCATTGGGAGGATAACTATTTCACACCACCCATAAACGGTATTTATTTATTTACTTGGTACGAATTTATATGTAGGACAAGAGTATATTGGTTTTCAAGCAGTAATATAGGCATTATAAGCATTGTTTCACTCCCTAATATCTGACCTTTTTTTGCCACATTACCTGATCATCATTTCTAACTGTTTCTTCCTCTAATGCTATGTAAAGTTTGTTTTCCACATTGTCATTGATTGAGGAATCGCTCTGGCCCTGAATTTCGTACCATGGCATGACATGACTATACTGGCCAGGTCACTGATAACAGGTGAAATGCTGAGACAATGGCATGCAGGGGGGGAGGAGGTCATGCTGGGTAAGGCATTGTCCCTGCCTGGCGTCTTGTTGAGGAAGGTGTCACGTGTATACGTACCAAAAATGACTCGCGAAAATTTAAAATTGTGCAAATTAGGGACCTTGCAATTTTTTTGCGTTTATGTACATCGACGGGATTGGCAGTGACAAAACGAGTGGACGTTAAAGAACGTCGACGGGACGCCGCGGGTTAAAACCTATAGACCCGGACCGACGATATTTCACATCTAAGGTATTCTGCGGAATCTTGCATGAAAAATTGAGAGATTCTACAGTAGAGAGGACCAGAGTGTTGGGTAAAGAGCAGAATGGTTTTCGAATGGATAGTAGAAAAAAAAAATGGTTTTACGCCAGGTATCCCCGAAGGGCTAAGGCGTTGCCCCTAGGTAGAGGACTTTTGGATTGGAGCATGTAGCATTTTATGATTGGATGCCCTTCCTGATGTCTACCAATGACTCTTGGGTGGATTCGATCCTCCGACCCTTCGGTCAGAGTGGAGCGCTGTAACCCACTGAGCCACGGCTGCTTAAGAATGGATAGTAGAGGGAAAGATTATATGTTTGCTTTGCAAGAATTTATCGAGAAACTGACTAATGAGAGAAGGTATATTTCGTACTTCAGATAATGAGAAGGCGTACGGCACAGTGAAAGGTACAATCTGGACAGGGTCCTAGAGAGAATAGGGGTAAGTAAGAAGCTCATCAACATAATTAAGAGTATGTATGAGATCAGAAGGGTAGTGTATAGTCTGGGTGATATGGAAACAGGATGGATGGAGAGCAAGAGAGGTGTGAATAAGGTTGTGTATTATCACCACTTGTTTGGTGTGTATACAAATCGCAGCCAGAAAATTATCGACAAACAAGTTTAACTTCAGTGGTGTGCAAGCTGTTGGAAACTATTCTTAGAGATAAGTTTGTTAAGCACTTAGAAATAAATACTTTCATCAACGATTCACAACATGGTTTTCGAAATAATCGCTCTTGCCTTACAAATTTCTTGGATTTCTTCTATGAAATGCTCAATATATATGATGAGACCAGATCTGTTGACATTGTACATCTCGATTTCCAAAAAGCATTTGATAAAGTTCCCCATAAAAGATTACTTCAAAAAATAAATGCTCATGGGTTCAGAGAGAATGTGCTTGGGTGCATCGATAATAATTGGCTTACAGAACGTAATCAGAGGGTCTTAATAAATGTTAAAGAATCAGACTGGAGAGATATTACTAGCGGTGTGCCACAGGGCTCAGTACTGGGTCCTACTGTGTTTTTAATATACATAAATGATATAGATAAGGGTTTAATGTGTACACTAACCAAATTTGCTGATGATACTAAAATTGGTAACAGAGCTGACACATCTTTACAGAGTCAGGCAATACAGAGTGACGTCGATGGACTGTTTAACTGGGCCCAAACCTGGCAGATCAACTTTAATATTGGTAAATGCAAAATGCTAAACACTGAAAATAGAAATGGAAAAGCCAGTTACACCATGAATAACATTCAACTAGATTATGTAAGCCATGAAAAAAAAACTTAGGAATTATTATAACAAATGATCTTAAACCAAGCAAACAGTGTACGGAGACTGTTAAGAAAGCCAACAAATTAATTGGATTCACTGGTACAGCATTCAAATATAAACCCAATATCATCCTCACCTTATCTAATTCTCTACTTCTCCCACATTTAGAGTATTGTGTCCAGTTCTGGTCACCTTATTACAAAAAAAGATATAAACTTGAAAGAGTACAGGGAGTAGTGACCAAAATGATACCTAGCTTGAGAAACAAACCGTATGAATGGCGTTTAGAAGCCCTGAATCTCTTCACCCTAACTGAACTCAGAGGATTTTTAGTTCAAGTATTTAAAATATTCAAAGGGCATGATACCATGGCCGTCGATAAATACTTCACAGTTGATCACTTAAATTATACTTGAGGCAAAGGTCACAGAGGACCTGGCAAACTATTCTAGTCGCATGAAGCTAAACATTTCTTCTTTAATAGAATTGTAAATATATGGAACAAATTGCCCTCCAGTGTAGTAAATTGTGATACAGAAGGCCTAACATTTATAGGTCGCATGCATAAGTATCTGTCTTCTAACTCCCAGCTTAATATGTTTACTCCTGAATAAAACACTTGTGTATATATGGAAGTGAAAAAGTTACTGCATGACAATATTGTGATACCATCTCTAACGTATGGAAGTGAAGGTTGGACCTTGCTGGAGGGACACAAGTCAAGAGTGAGAGCAGTGGAAATGAGTTATTTGAGAGGAGCATGTAGAGTCACATGGAGAGACTGACTGACAAATGAGAAAGTGAAGGAGCATTGTGGTGTGGATGTGGATGTGATAGGAAGCATTAGGAGAAGCACACTGAAGTGGTTTGGCCAGCTGGAGAGGATGGAGAGCGAGAGACTGACGAGGGGAGTGTATGTGAGTGAGGTGGAAGGAAGGAGAGGGAAGAGGAGGCCAATGATGAGATGGAGGGATGGAGTGGAGAGGGATACGAGAGAGGGGGGTGTGAGCTGGGAGCAGGCCAGTGAAATGGCAGGGGACAGAGTGACATAGAGGCGATTTGTTGTGGCCACCCCTTACGGGATTAGGGCGTCTGACAATAGATAGATATTATATATAACATTTTTTTTTTCCAGAGCCCAGATCAATTTATTAAATGCAAATATATTATAAGCAGATACAAGTATATGCACAAATAGCCCCAAGTTAACGGTCACTACTCTTACTTTCGACCTGTGACGGGCTGTGGATCACTGAGGGTCCCTGTTAGTTATGTGACCGCTATCGAGATTTTTTTTTTTAATGTACCAGGGTCACTACTTAAGAAGGAGACTTGTGTACTTGTCCTGCATGGGAAAATTTCTTGTCAATGGAGTGAACGGAGCTGGGGCCTGATTGACTGCTGCCTACCTTAACAGCGCCAGGCAAGGCTGTCGCACCACCCCTGAACATCCACACTGTGCATTGTACAATTTCCACAGTGTTTACAATAATTGCCTCTTTAACCCACCGTACCCATACACAATGTCGTGCCTTATTTATTATCGGATTATTTCTCTTACTTTACCACTTTCTCTTTCAGGTCATTCAGACTGGCAGCTTAAAGATAAAGTATTACAGAATGTAATTTTTCCTTTTCAGTCTTTCCTATGAAATTTCCATGGCAGTTTTTCCACAGTGAATGTGGTTATTCTCACTTTTTCCTGTCATTTTTAACTGGAGCGTTTGGAGGTGGGGGGAGCCTTCTTGTTTTACTGTCCTTATCCTTCAGCATGTAGAATTAGATCTCGTAATCATAGTCCACTCTTTAACAAACAGCCTCGAAAGGACCATAAGGTCTGCTGCTGTTTGCGTTCCTTTCTACACCTTTGTACCTGGCAGTGAGAGTGAGGAAGTTAGGGTTAGGGATACAAATTGGGGATAAGGTCCTGAGTATTTTGTTGTATGTAGATGTTTGGGGCCTCTTGAGTGAGGAAAATTAAAATTTGCAAACGATGTCAGACGCATGGACAGAGTAGGCTAATGACCTGAATATGAGATCTGGTGGTGAAAAGAACCAATTATTGGTAGTGGATGATGATGATCAGGACGAAGGGAGACCTTGGATGCTGGGAGTTGGAAGTATTAAGATAACAAATGAGTGCAGTTGTTTTGGGGTGACCGTGGATGAGAAAGGGTGTGAGAGGACACAGAATGATGGAAGGTCTAGGGCAAATCGATGGGTGGGGAGACTCGGAAGTGTGGCAAAGTGTAGAGATGATATGTACGAAATAAAACGGGCTTCATCGAAAGGAAAGTGCCTGGACTTTTGTGTGGACGAAAAACAATAGCATGGACGGTGAATAACTTGACGAAGCAGGTGGTGATATAGAACGAGATAGGAAGGATAGCGCTGGGTACTCATAGACATGTAGCTGTGGAGGCAGTGAGAGGAGAGGCTGGATGAAGTTCATCTGAGGAGGCAGTGGCTAAACGCGTGCTGAAGTACCAGAGTTATGCGAGAAAGATTGGGTTGTAAGAGATTGGTATGGAAAGTGTATGAATGGTCCAGGCATAACAGTAAGTGGAATAAGATGTAAGACAAGACAATAGAAAAGTAGAGAATGACCGATGAGGGCAGAGAATATGGACAGCTGGAGAAATGAGAGGAAATTACTGGGTGCAAGACATTCGAAGTGAAGAATGGATACACAATATGATATCGAAGAATTTTCTTAACTGATGTATATACAAAAATAGGCCAAAAGTGAAGTATTTTATAATGAGAGTATTGGAATTAGATTGTTGTTTAAGGCGAGAACGAAGTCTCTGGAGGTGAATTGTCGAGTTTAATCACAGATGTAGGAAAGAGAACAGCAAGTCTGGTAGTGTGTGAGAGTGGTGAGGATTAGTAGCCTACACTTGTTGCTAGAACGTGGTAGGTATGAGCGAGAGAAGGCAGAAATTGTGAACGTGGTGCGACGTGATATAGATGAGGAAAAATGGGGGAAATAGTGGAAATGCGAGACTGAGACCTAGGAGGACAAGCACTGTTCGTAGTAGGTCTGAGAAGAATGTATGGGTGGAATTTAGAAACATCTGAGTGTGTTAACGAGTTTTAGGAAGAAGTATGGCAAATGAGGTCTCATACAGAATAGGGGAAGGTGGTGTGGTAAAAGGGACAGGGTGGGAGAACCGTACAATACCTCTATTATATTAGCTATTTACAGAGTCCCCTACTCCCCCCCCCCCTTTTTTTTTACCGGATGCTCTGAGACAGTGCCGCTTCCAGGCCACACCACTTTCAATCGACGATGACTCACACCAAGACCATGACCAAGACCAAGGGAGCATCTCAGAGATGTGTTATGCTGGTCTTGCGAGTAAGGAAAGAATTATAATAATGATAATAAAATAATAATAATAATAATAATAATAATTATTATTATTATTATTATTATTATTATTATTATTATTTTTATTATTATTATTATTATTATTATTATTATTATTATTATTATTATTTTTATTATTATTATTATTATTATTATTATTATTATTATTATTGTTGTTGTTGTTGGTGTTGTTTTGTTATTATTATTAATATTTTTTTTACTATTATTATTATTTTTTATTGCTATTACATAGGATGCTGCTCTCACTATTATACGTAGCATTTTAAAATACAGGACGACAAGACTCTAAGGACTAGTTTCTCCCGTGATCAAAAACGATACGTCCCTCCTGCTGATCAATAACCACATGTCATTTCTGCTGATTAGATTGCCATATGTCATTTCTGCTGATAAATAACCAATCGTCATTTCTGCTGATTAATTATCATACGCCACTTCTGTTGGTTAATAACCATACGTCACTTGAGCTGTACTATATCATCTTGTACGATCAGAAATATATTGACAGTTACCTCATGTCCTACGTAGTAAATTAATGTGCGGTATTGTATAATATACCATTTCAGTAGCCGTACAATATCCCTGGTAAATTTCTCTTCAACTCACTGAATCTGATGCGGCATTGTGTTTTATTGTAACCACCAGCACACAGTTGTATTCAGGCATGGAAGAGAAGTAACGTTGTGATGGGGTTAACGGAGCTTGTTTCTGGCTCCGGCACGATGAGCACAATTGTCAGTAGGTAACAAGAGTCATCATCATCATCATCTAGTCCTGTGTAGCCCCACGAGGAGCGTAGGAGCCCGGGTCTAGGCAAGTTGGTCCTGATATTTATGATAAGAGTGAGCAGCCTCATTCATTCCCTAGTGGCATTACGGGAGCAATAAACCCCAACCACCCCTTGGATAGAAACCTGCACAGGCTCAATCCAATTGGAGTGCCGTAATTGCCCACTAAAACATCAGGCACCATAATTTGGTTATATGGTTACCTACCACCATAGTAAATGGTTTCCTGGTGTACAGAAAACCATTTGGCTTGCCGCTTAGTTTACAGTCACCCACTGGCAGAAGGAAAAGGAAAGAATGAAGGAAAGAAAGACAGAAGAGGGAGTGTAAAGTCGTCCGTAGGCAGAAGGAAGAGGAATGAATGAAGGAAGAAAAGACATGAGGAAGGAAGGAAGGAAGAGAGGAAAGGGCAGTAACCCGGCAGCAGCACTACATCGCGTGAGTGGATGGTGAGCGCCCCCCACCTACCACCCGGTACCAAAAGTAACCTAAAGAACAAATATTTGCTACGCCAAATTGAAGGGGGTAAAAGCAGAGAATATGGCATTGTTCTCCATAAACTCTCTCTCTCTCTCTCTCTCTCTCTCTCTCTCTCTCTCTCTCTCTCTCTCTCTCTCTCTCTCTCTCTCTCTCTCTCTCTCATTATACGGAATGATGAGTTATGAGGCACCGTAGTCTGCACTACTTCACTAACCACGATTCATGCTATGTTGTGTCGTTGTATTATATTATAATCTCGTTCAAATAAATTACTCAAATTTCGACATTAAAATGAAATAAAACTTCTTTGGAAAACACCCTGAAATGCAGCACCTTTCACTTGATGATGTATTTTTCATTCCGTTTTTGCTGTTTTCAGATAATTTTATTTACCTTACGAAGAAATACCTTGCTGTAAAAGGGTTAATGGAGAATGTTTCCACCTCCGTAAATACAAGTGGTTTACCCTGAGACAAATCGCCTTGATACAGCAAGAACAGCAGTATAGTACGTCATACAACTCAGTCCCCAGAGTCATGAAGAGGGAGGAGGAATTCCAAAAGAGGAATAGGAAAAACAAAAGTAGGAAAAGTACCGACAATGGCCCATGCAGTAGGGCTCACATCAATCACTGTATTCATCAAAACCTATGAAATTCTTGATCAAATAAGATAATCGCATCAACCCGAGAACGTCATTTATAATTCATTCATGGTATCAACAGACGATGTTATTAAGCTCAGGGGTAACTTTTCGAACTGAAAGGGAGAGCTATAGCCTTCACTAACCCTTCACTGCTAAACATCATTCCAACTCTGATAAGATCGCCTGGAGATAGCATGAATATGAGATAATAACACATCATCAGCCCGATGATACTGAATGTCAGTCTCGATATTCGGTTTGTGGGTAAAATAACTACTCATATTATGCTAAGAGTAACAGGAGATGATTTGTTTAAGCTAAGGAAGGACTCTATCCGACAAAGGGATAATTGTGCTTAGGTACTCGAATTTAACAAACATTTCCAGAACACTGTGAAACGCAGTTTTTCTCTTTTTTTCTTTTCTTTCTCTTCCTTTTTGTGCCCTACTCTGAGGGTACAATTAACCGTCTCTTCTTTTAGGCCCAACATTCCTACTACATGCCACACACCGTCACACACCACCACTCACATCTACTAAGCTCACCGAAGTATGTAAAGTTGTCGGCGACATCCATTTGTGTGTGTGTGTGTGTGTGTGTGTGTGTGTGTGTGTTTCCACATTCGCTTCCAACCCTCCTCAGTGGGATCAAACTTGAAAGAAGGTGACATTCATTGTTTTTTTTGTTTTTTTTTCTTTTCGTACATAATGGTTTGCACAAAAGCAAGCTTTTAACATCCACATCCTGCTCCTGCTGATTACTTTACGGGTCATCCCGATCCCTTCAAAACTCACCCAATATGGATCAGTGACAAACGCTCCCTCCTTCAGTATTGTTCCATTCCATTTTTGCTTCTCTCCGTACACGCCCCTCCCCTCCTGGATGCAAGATATCTACCGTATGATTCAGTTCTCTTTCACTCCATCCTTTTGACTTCTCATTTGTCTCCTTCTTCCTCCCAATCTCTTTATTTTCGATGCATTGGCTATGTCGTCATGTTAAGCATAAACTGTTGGACTAAATTCAGTTAACAATGCTATGATACCATATTAACGCTAAACAAATCATCTGTATTTTACCAGCGTACTTTGGCTATAGCCAGAAAATTTCATTAAGATGATGAGAATCCTGCTTGAGGAAGTAAGACCAGTGACAGTTAGCTAAACTATATTATGGTACACATAACCTTTATTCATTATATGGAATTACCAGATTTGTGGGATCCAGAGACATTTAACTAAGGTCGATAATGTACACGTGTTAAACACAACATTGTAAAAAGATAGATGGACTCGAGAGAAGATGAAACTTTGTCTCAATTCAGAACATTATGACTATATTTTATCCCCATTTTTTGTTTGTTTGTCTAAGGGATATTTGGTAGGTGAAATTAGGTCACGTTAGGTTGTACTTAGTTACTTAGGCGAGAGTAATAAGAGCTGTTCACTAGTCATGTTTGGTTGGTTAATTTTGGACTGATTGCATTGGATTAGTTTGGTTAGGCATAGTTTCGATATTTCAATTTTGATGAGGTTAGGTGAGAAGAAAAAGGCTCTGCTCCATGCGCAGAGCAGAGGGCGGTAGCTTCCAACCTGCGTGTTTCAGTCGCCTCAGTTCCCGCTCAACCTCCTTTGTTGAGTGTGCACGCCCTCTCTCCCACATCCCTGTGTTTTGATGCTCCTGAGATCGCCGCTTTGTTTGACCTGCCCTAGCGTTGAAGACACCGCTTTATTGATGTGCCTTTCCTTTGTGTAATGTGAATACTGGGGGTACGATGGGGAAAAGAGACTGTACAATATTCTGACGAGTAAGTGGTGCTCATTTTTCTCCATTCTTGGGGTGTGGGAGTATTGGAAAGTATAGTGAAAAATGATTGGTAAAGTGACGGTGCTCATATTTTTGCTTGATGAGTTGATTTACCTTTTCCTGAAAGTAATTAGTACCTGTTTACTGCCTTGCATACTTTGTTAAGTAATTTTGATACTTTTCCTAATTGCTCAAAAAATACAAATATGTTAGATAAAAAAAAAAAAAAACAGATAGGTTGATTAGGTGCTTGATTTATAAAGACCGTTTTTTTTTTATTATTATTATATCAGAAGAAAACGTAAAAAGTTTTAACTCATTTAAATAAATTGCAGGTCGCGTAAGCCTTATAATATCAGAGAAGTAAACTACTTCATTAATGACGTTATATGAATTTCTTGTTAGTTTGCTGAGAACTTAATGTGTTGTTACAAATAAAATGGAAACCTCGGAAGGTTATGGATAGGTGGTGAGGCTTTGGGTTTGGTCTAATAGTTATAGTTATGTTGGACTGGGATGGAGTTTGTCTTCACCCAAAGTCTGATGTACTATTATAGTATTTATGTGAGTGCTAAAAGTCGCTGCAGGTAGAAACGATGTATGTGGAAATGGTGTGGAACTATGAGGATGGCAATGAGAAGTGAAGAAACAATGAATAAGAGTGAATAACTATTTCTTATTGTCGTTGTTGAATAGCCCCAGCCTGTCTGTCCGAGCAGACTCATCAACCCCAAGCAGGCATCAGCACCAACAAGGCCGTCTCATGAAGTGAACCGACGTTCTTTTGCGGTAGACAACACTTCGCCAGTGAGGCGCGGGGAAGAGTAGAGATGTGGTTCCAGATTGGACTCTGCATTTGAGTGTCTCCAACCAGTTAACAAGAGTACATAGAAATCTCCGCATACACCCCGAGATTTGGTTATAAGGTTTCAACCCTGCATCGTAAATGGTGTCCCGGGCTACAGGAAACCATTAATCATGTTAATCAGTGTAGAGTCACCTGAAGAATAAAGAACGACAATAAAAAGAGACAGGAATGATGAGAGAAACAGTAAGAGCAGAGGGCAAGCACAAAAAAAATGATAAATGGGACTGAAGACGCAGTATCAAGGGGCGGACAGTGGTCGCCACCACCTACCACCAGCAGCAATGTGAGAGCATCATATGAAGGTAATACCAGTTTTTGGTATAGCTGCACAATTTTATAAACTGAGTTTGTATCTGCTGCAGAGTTTATGTCAGAAGTTTCCTTTTCTGAAAGGTGTGTAAATGTGAGGAAGTTACCTTATGTATGGTAGTGTTTATGTTTGATTAAAACTTGTCGTAGATAAAAGTGTTGCCGAAGCTGATGGTAGGTATATGTGAGGTTAAATATGAATATGCTGTTATCTTCTTTTGTGTCCAAGAGACAGATTATGATCAGGGATATGTAATTATATGATAATTTGATACTGTGAAATAATCAAGGTTAATTATAGATCAGTGACTCTTATACATTTAGGTGTTGCAGTTAGGTAAGGTTAACTGCAGAATGGGGGTTGTTTGTAGGAATAAAGAGGTTATTTGCGATATCTCGGACTGAGAAGTTATAATTGAAATGCGTTATACTTAAGCCATGTTAGGCTATGTATAGAAATTAATTAGAGATAGCTAAAAGAAAGGTGTAAAAGAATAACGAGGGATATGTGTGTAGGTGATAGTTGTAATCATAGTGTTGCTTAGTTTAATGGGTTCTCATATTTATGATGCTTTAATGTGTTTGGTTGTGTGGCAGTAGAAGTCGCCATCACTCATTTTGCACATCTTACACTGGCTCACCACACACCACACACTGACACAGGTTTCGCATATCTCACGCTAATGCACCTTATACACGCCAATCATACCTTATGCTACATCATCACACATTACCTTGTGTCGCATTACCATACAGTCTTGAAATACGCACTTCAAATACATTACTACTCCCCTGCCTGTCTCTAAAAGAGAGAATGGTTGGCTGCAGAATAAAGGGCAGTTCAATGGGTTTACGTTTCAGGTATGTCTAGTGTTACAACAAACAACAGCAACAATAACAACAACAACAATAACAACAACAATAATAACTACTACTACTGCTACTACTATTACTACTAGTATGACTACTACTACTACTACGACTATTACTACTACTACTACTACTACTACTACTCTACTACTACTGCAGTACAACTACTGGCGGTAGGTGGTGGCGACCATCATCTATTCATTTGATGTAATGCAGCCTACATCTTCCTTCACCTTTGTCATAATTTTTTTCTGTGTCTGCCCTCTTCTCCCCCTATTACTCCGACCTTCCCTGTCATTTTCATTCCTCTTCTTACCGCTTCAGGTGGCTGTTCACTAAGTGACACGCCTAATGGTTTCCGGTAACCCAGGATACCATTTACAACACTGTGTGGTAACCATATTAATATAACGGAGTGATGTGGAGCCTACAATGATCCCTCTTAAAGGAGTAGAGAGACGCAAGTGCGGCGTTCATCCGTGAACAAAACCCGCACACTCTTCCCTGTGCCTCATTATGATAAGGTGCTGCCTGCCACAAGGAAGTATTATTTCATTACAGGGACAACCCTGCAGGGGCAGTTGTTTGCCTGCAGTTGACGGGTCTGCCGACCCAGACGGACTTGGTTACTGGAGAACAATAACCAGTACTACTTAGGCATGGCGTTGGCTGAATCGATCTTTTGTCCTAATGGACAAAAGATCGAATCCTACCTGGTGCAGGAACAGTTTAAGGATTTGAATTTCCTTAATACCGACGCTCCTGATCTACCAGAAGACCAGCCAACATGTACAAATACCAGGACACCAGTCTCGTATGAGACAGCCCTAGCGCGTATTCAATATGGACGGTCGGTGTTAGCGCCAAAGTGGTGACATTTGGAGGTGTGTAGGAGGACTACTATGCCTCAGGATAGACCCTGAAGCCATAGCCCAGACTCAGACACATTAAAAAACAACAGCAACAATAACTACAATAATAATGATAATACTGTAATAATAATAATAATAATAATAATAATAATAATAATAATGGTCATCATCATCATCTGGACCTCCTTTCCTACCCTAGGGCAGGGTGAGGAGTAGCAATGTCCAGACAGCCCAAATTTGCCCAATCCAATGGGCTACGCTTCCATTCACTCATCATTCAAACCCCCGGAATCCTGGCTCAATCACATACTCCAAAAACATTCACCACGTTCTGTAGCTTGACATAATTGTATCCGATAGTCAATCCAGCCACTGCCACTTTAACAAGGGGTGCCAAATCCCTGATCATGCACTTCTCCTCACAACATTCAACAAGCCAGCTTGATCTCTTGTCATTTCCTTAGCCTCTCCGACTTCCAAACCTCTCTTCCTCACACACTCATCCACCATATCTCTTCACCTTATCTTTGGCTTACATCACCTCCTCCCTCCTGCAGATTCGCTCAGATATACCTTTTTCACCATTCTGTTGCTATCCATTCTCTCCACATGACCATACCATCTCAGTACACTCTCTTCGATTCTGGTGTCCACAGACTTCCTCACTCCACGTCTTTCATGAATCGCATTATTTCGTATCCTATCCACTCTCTGTACTCCACATACATTCCTCAGCAGTCCCATCTCTACTGCTTTTACCCTTGACTTTTCATTTTCATGCCACATCATAGTCTCACATCCATATATTAAAGTTGGTACTAACACTCCTTCATGTAAGACTCGTGCAGCTGCATCACTTAAGACTGTTTCTTATCAAGGCCTTCATTGCACAAGCTACTTTTCTTCCTTGTGTCACTCTACTTTCAACTTCTTTTGCACATTTTCCTCTCTTTTCTATCACTGTACCCAGGTATTTGAAATCTCTCACCAATTCCAGTCTCTCTCCATTCACTGTAACATTGCACTGGGAATCACCTTCTCTCTCAATAACCATCACTTTACTCTTCTACATTTACTCTCAAGGAACGACGCTCACAGACATCAGCAAAACTCTGCAATAGCCTACCAAGTTCTTGTTCAGTATTTGCATGTAGTACTGCTTCATCAGCTTACAACAATTTTGAGATATTCTATCCATCACCATTCATTACCAGCGCTGTTTTTATTTCTCTCATCATCCAATCCATTTATATATATATATTGAACAACCATGGGGACATCACATAACAATGTCGAACGCCCACACCGATCGTGAACCATTCACTCAGATGCCCATTAACCCTTACTCATGCTTCATTACAATCATAAAAACTCATGACGGCAGCTAGCAGCATACCAACTGCACCGTACATGCGCAAAACTTTCCACAATCCTTCTCAGTCCACATTGTCGTATGCTTTTTCCAGATCCATGAATGCCATAAACATATGATGGTCCTTCTCACAAGCCTTCTCTGCTATCTGTCTCACTGCAGATATTTGATCCTCTGCCACTCCTAAAGCCACCTGGTCCATCACTCACTAGGACTTCTGATATCTATCTTGCTTTCTCAACAATAACTCTTCCATATACCTTCCCTACCACGCTCAATAAACTTATGCCACGATAGTTCTTGCACTCACTTCGCTCACCTTTATTTTTGCATAGGGGGACGGTCACAGCCACTTTCCACACAGCTGGCACAGTGTCACTCATCTATACCTTTCTACATATCTCCAAGAAGCACTTCATTCCACTCTCTCCACTACACTTAATCATTTCTGCATACACCTCATCACTGCACCAGCTGCATTCCCAATTTTCAGCCGCTTCACAGCACTCCTCACCTATGTGAGCGTCACGTTTCCTGGCACTGCATTCCTTCTCTGGACACACCCCAAACCAATCATGTTTACAACCGCTCTGCCCTCTTTTCCCAATCATCAGGCTTTCAAAATATTCTTTCCATCTGGTCCTTACTTCATCCCCATGGGTTAATAATCTACCACCAACATCCTTCACACCATCACATTTCTTTCCACTTTCACTTCTACATTTCCACACCTCTTTCCAAAATAACTACTTATTTTCAGAATAGTTTGCATTAATTTTTCTTCATAGATCATCATTTAGCTTCCTTCTTCTTTTTCCTCTTCACTAGTCTCTTTACGTGCTTCTTGCTCTCAAAATATTCGGTTCATATTTCAACTGAACCCCTGTCCTGTAACCACTTAAGCCACTTCTTCCTCTTTTCCTCTACTGTCCTTTTAACCTCATAATCCCACCATGAGGTACCTTTCTTCTTTGTTGTTACTCTTGCCACACCACACACAGCTTTTGCATTTCTAACCAAGCAATCCCCATATACATTCCACAGGCTGTCCAGATCCATTTCATTACAATTCACTGATTTTAACTCCTCTTCTACTTTGGTCCTGTATTCATCTGCCATTTCTTTGATCCTTAGCTTCTCAACTTTCAGTCTTTCTCGCTGACTGCTCCTCTCTCCAGATCTACCTAACTCCTCTCAGCTTGATCTTGCGTACCACAATCAAATGATCTGACAGACCTCCACATCATCCTCTCATAGCCCTCGTATCAGCAACTATTCCCAGCATCAACCTTTCTACGAGCACATAATCAATCAGGCCTCTTTCAGGACGATCCCTGTTCCCTCTATGTATACCATGTATATTTATGTGCATCTTTGTGTCTGAAATATTAGTTACAAATGCACAACCTCCTTTCCTGACACATATCCTTCAGTCACTTCCCGTTATCATTTTCTCCTGGTAATCCATTACAACCCATTTTGTCATCTCCAGGACTAGTGTCTGCTGTTCCATTTATATCACCCACTATGATCACTCTATAGCTGCTGGGCTTTTCTTCCACTGCTTCATCCAGGTCATCCCAAAACCTGTCTTTCTCTCTCTCACTCCTGTCCTCACACTGTGCATGCTCTACAATCACCGCCACTTTCACCTTTTCAAACTTTAACTTGACATACATACACCTCAAGCTGACACATTTGTAGTCCTTCGTTCCACTCTGCCATACCTCATTCATCAACAAAGCAACTCCTTCCTTGCATCTTCCTCGTCCATTCATGTCCGATATTACACATTTCACACCCTCCCACTCCTCCACACCCTTTCATCTTTGTTTGACACAATAATATAGGTAATAATAAAAATATTAATGATGATAATAATAATGATAATAATAATGAAAGAAAAGCGTTTAGGAGCAGATTGCGAATCGCCCACCAGAATATGCTCTTGGCCAAGCCCAAGATTTAGGCCATATCTTGATACCCTGAAGGATTCATGTTGATACCTCAAGCCTTTCATGAGATACAATGGTGCTAAAGGCGAGCAATAAAAATTGGTTGACCTTTGGCAGCCACTTTGGTGACCTTGACCTTTACCCCGAGGCCCCATTTTCGAACTCGTCCAAGATTTTTGCCATATCTGGTTACTCTGAAGGTTTCATGTTGATAGCTCAAGCCGTTCATGAGATAGAATGGGAACAGATACTGTATACACACACACACACACACACACACACACACACACACACACACACACACACACACACAGAGGCAGGCCACCTTCTAAAGGTGGCCAATAATGATAATAATAATAATAATAATAATAATAATAATTACACACTCACTCAGTCACACCTCACACAGTCACATCACACCCTACTGTTTCACACTCTTACCTGAATCTCACCTAACCTCACACAAGGACACTCACTTTTTAACACCACGGTCACACACCTCAAATGCAGTGAAACCTCACAGTGCGACACTTCCCCTTACGAAGCATTTTTCTGCAGTGCCCTGTATTTTCTAGTGGGTTTACAGGGACATTAACCCCTAATGTACTAATAGGATCAATCGATCCTTTTCCAGAATTTGGCTTGATGCCAAATAGGATCGATAGAGGAGCCTTTGTAAAAAACTGTGGACACTAGGCTTCGGCCCGATTGTGACGTATATCGATGCAAACCAACGAGAACTAAGTCCAGAGTAGGGAGGGGGGAGGATTCGGGTTCCTACCCATGGTGGGGGGGGGGGGATTCCACCATCACCCTCTCGCCACCTACCTTTACCCCAAACCTTTTGTTCCCTCTCTCCCTCCCTCACTTGTGACTGAACTCACAGCTCCTCCTACCAACTCTATGAAGCTGATTTTTCCATGCCACACTCTCCCCACCATCCTCCCTCCACCTTCCTACCTCATTATCCCCCCTCCACCCCTTCAATACTCCCTCCACCCCTTCATACTCCCTCCACCTCCAGTTACTTTCTTGCTGTGGCTAAGTGGTAAACATTTGACATATGAGAATGATATATACATTTTCTGGTGTGTAAAATCAAGATCTTTCATTCTGAACTACAAAAATTAATGTTGGTGCAATTTTGTTTTTCTCTCCCCATATGCAAGGGTTGCCAGTGTCGATTTTTGACGATCTTTGACAGGGTATATCCCAGCAACCAGTTGATCTAAAGTGCTCTGGTTTGCGGCATAAGGTGTGTAAATTCACGCTCTAAACCTTGGGCATAAAACTTTTAACTTCTGTAAGAGTTGAAAACTTGGCTTCATATACTGTACAGGTTTTCAGGGTTTTCAGGGAAGTTCGTTTGATCGAATTGCATTTCCTAAGGGTTAAGACTTATCATCAGCAACTGGCTTTAGGATATAAAATTTATGTGGTAGTAAGTGGAAAAATGTCTAAAGAAGTGAGAGAAGTTGTATGCATCCTTCAGGAATCTGGAAGAAATATAATGGCAAGGTGGATAAACAGGGAATGTGGAAAGTAGCAAGGAGGGGTGGATGAAAAGTTGTTGAATACTTTGAAGAGTATTGAGTGCACTAGGGCTGCAGTGCGTATTAACTGTGAATTAAATGAGTTCTTTGATTTTAGTGTTTGATTGAAGCTGAGGTGTCTCATATCTCCGTGGTTGTTTACTCTGTATGTGTATTGAGTTATAAACGTAATACTAACATAGCAGATGATTACTGGAGTGTCATTAATGAGAAAAAGTTCTGATGGGAAACTTCCTGTACTGTTGCCTGCTGAAGATACTGTATTATTATGGGAAGTGAGCTGCATGGTTTGGTGAATGAGTCTGGGAGTGTATGTAAAGAACATAATCTACAAGCGTAGATATGAGCAAAGTTATGATCTTTGAGGACAAATTAAATAACGGCATCCACAGTGAGGCTAGATGGTGAGGATCTGGAGAAAGGGATTGCACTAACGTAGCTACTTGGGTAATGTGATGAGTAAGATGGAAGCCTGGAGGATAAAGTGCTTGAAATGGTACTGCAGGGTAGAAAGGTTACTGGTTCACTGAAGGCAGTGATACGGAATAGGAAGTCAGCATGGAAGTCAAAGTCATTGTATGACAGTGCTGTGTTGTGATCCTCACTCTAACATACAGAAGTCAAGTTTGGACCCGGTTGAAGGACCCAAGTCATGAGGGAGAGCATTATAAATACGTTACATGAGCACGTGGAGTTCCGTGCACAGAGAGAGAGACATGTGCGGCAGTAAAGGGAGTTCCGTGCAGACAGAGAGAGACATGTAAGGCAGTAAAGGGGAGTTGAGATGTTGATCTGGATGTGATTGAATGTGTTAACCTTTCGTTAGTCCTGTGGGGTATTCAAACGTGGTTAGTCTGGTGAGGTGTTACAACACCCCGATACAAAAATACATGTAGTGTTACCAACATGTAAAATATTGTTACGAAGGGAGATTTGCCAGTTAGGTAGTCTCGTACCTTCGAGACGTTTCTGGTACCGTGAGTTTCGGTACGAGTCATCAGAGTTCCCAGTTGTCTGCTGTTTGTGAGCGTAGTCATTTCGTAAGTTATGCATTAATTTAATGTGCTTTTTCTCAGTAATGTTTTATTTAAATGATTGCTTGTTAAATCATGTAATTTAAGTTCGTATGGTTAATGATTCAGAGTGTTATGTAATGTAAGACAACTCTAGAATGTTTTGATGTCTCGTAGTTGGTAACTTGTTGCTAGGGGCTGATGCAAGACAGTATGTCCTAGAATGTTGGAGAAGTAGAAGTTTCGAGAGTAATGCAAGCTTATATAAGAATGGGGAAGAGATTAGTAAGTGAGTCAGTCAGTTTGGAGTTTAGTCGGATGTCAAGTCAGTTTGAGTGAGATGCAGTCAGTTTTGGTGAAGGTTGTATATTTTTAGTATTTGTGAAAACAGTGGCAAACAGTGACGGGTTATTGAAGTTTGTATATCAGTGGAACTTGAGAAGACAGTGAAGTGTATTAAGTGTAATTACTGTCAGTGAAGATTATTTTCAGTACTTGTGTAATAAGTGAAGTGTTAGCAAGCATTAAGTGTACTAACTGTGAAGTGTTGTTAAACATTAAGTGTAACTGCAATCTATAAAGTGTGTATAGCCCCAGTGCTTGTGAGAACAGTGAAGTTGAAAAGTATTAAGTAGAATTATTTTGAAAATAAAGACAGTGAACTTTAAGAAGCCAGTGTTTATTTTTGCCTCAGCTGATCTTGTATACTGCACACCTAAAGGCTGACCATAAGAAGAACAACTCACTGGACAACGTCCTTCCTGTACTGTACTACTGCTGTTGGAGCCTGTGGCAGTGTGGTGACTGGGACGTAACAATATATTCATACTGCCGCCTCAGCATATCTCTGCAATCACTAATGAAAAGATTGAATGCTTTGTAGGTGGTGTCTATTAATTATAATAATAAAATACACTAAATTATAGTATCAGTGCCAAAACAACAAATGGACTCATCTCATTTGTCAGGTGAACACGCACACGAAAATACATTTTGTGATTTTTAAAATCAGTATATTGATAAACAATATGCAAAAATAAGATTTAAAAAAAAAAACAATCTATATCACAATATGATCTAAATGGTTAGTTTGATGGGGTGACTTGACACATGGGGGAGGGGGAAGTGCCCCTCTCTCTCACTACAGCAGAAGCAGGACTAAACCAATCCACTTGCTCCCTCCCTCACTGAATCAGGAGAGTACTGGAACGGAGAGAAATATTCAAAGTACTGGCTAGGAAATACGAGATTTAAAAAAAAACTGGGGTGCCAAAACACCCTATCTGACTAACGAAGGGTTAAGAGAAATGTTTTGATATCGTTTGACTATGTGGGGATGATGGAAAATGAAAATCTGTAAAGATGAGTGCCTGTGAGTGACGTGGAGGGGGAGAGGAAGACCAAGGATGATGAAATGGAAGGATGGGGTGGAGACCTATATGAGAGAGGGAGAGTGTGAGTGGGGGGAGGACAGCCAAATGGCAGTGGGCAGGGCAATGTGAAATTTGTCTATGATACCCCTCCTACTTTCTCTATACTCATGTCAAAGCCAGAGGCGGCTGTTGTGTATATATACACAACAACTTATCTTGCTCTCATGTTCCTAAACTTGATTCTTCTGAATTCTCTACACTTTGGCTTCAGCTTTCCTGTCATTCTTTGACTAATTATATCTGCGCTATTTACTTATCTCCTAATTCTACTGACTATGAAAAATTCATTGCCTATCTTACTTCTATGATGGAACACATTCTATCCATTACTCCTTTCTCTCAAATCTCCATTCTAGGAGATTTCAATGTTCACGACCACCTTTGACTCTCCTCTCCTTTCACTGATCCACCTGCTAAACAAACCTACGTCTTGCTATCCTTAATGAGCTAGAGCAGCTTGAACAGCATCCTACCCATATCCCTGACTGCCTTGAAGAGAGCTCCAACACACTTGACCTCTTCCTTACAACTAATCCTTCTGCTTACACTGCTAGCCTTTTTCTCCATTGAGCTCCTCCGTTCATAACCTTATCACCTTAACCTGTCCTATCGCTCCAGTACGGCCTGTGGACCCTCCAAAAAAACGTCATCTGTGGTACTTTGGAGCTGCGGATTGAGAGGCCCTCAGGCAGTACATCTTTGATTTTCCCTGGAAAATCAAAGATGGCCGGGAACCATCTGCGTGTGCCTTACACATTACGGAGGATATTCTCCCGGGCATGGAAGCATAAATTCCTTTCTCATATCTTTTGACTAATGCAAGAAAGCCTTGGTTTAATCACGCTTGTTCTAATGCTGTCCACGACAAGGAGAGGGCCTATAAAAGGTACCGAAGCCAACCCACCCCTGAATCACATCATATTTACGTTTCTGCCCGGAATCTTGCTAAGTCTGTTCTTCGCTTTGCTAAAAAAATATTTCATCCACACTAAATGCTCTCAACTCTCCAACTCAAAATTTTCCTGCTCTTTCTGACACCTCACCAAAAACCTTTCTAACAACTTTAACTCATCATCCTTCCTTCCTCTTTTCTACTCTGATGGTTCTGTAGCTATTTCTTCTACTGATAAAGCAGATCGCTTTGCTCAGACTTTCTCCTCCAATTCGACCATAGACGATTCCGATGCTGTTCCTCCTTCACTTTCCCCCTCTGACTTCCTCATGGCTGACATTGAAATTTCTTCAGCTGATGTATTTTCTGCCACCACAGGCCTCAGTACTAACAAGGCATATGGGCCTGATGGAGTCCCTTCTGTTGTTCTCAAGAACTGTGCTTCTGTGCTTACACCCTCCATAGGCAAACTCTTTCGTCTTTGCCTATCAACTTGAACCTTTCCTTGCTGGAAGTTTGCTCTCATTCAGCCAGTCCCAAAGAAGGGCGAACTATCGTCCAACTGCTTTAACATCCTGTATCTCAAAAGCTTTCGAGTCAATTCTTAAACGAAAAATTTTAAAGAATCATTCCTATCACAACCTTCTTTCTGATCGTCAGTATGGGTTCCGTCAGGGAAGTGCCACTGCCAGTCTTCTCACCTACCTTTTGGACACCTGGTCATCCTCCTTTCGGGACTTTGGCGAAAGCTTTGCATTGCACTTTACATCTCAAAGGCTCTCGATCGAGTCTGGCATAAATCTTTAATTTCCAAACTGCCCTCTTACGGTTTCTATCCTTCTATCTGTGCCTTCATCTCTAGCTTCCTTTCTGGTCATTCTATAGCCGCTGTTGTAGATGGCCATCGTTCTTCTCGTAGGTCTATCAACAGTGGTGTTCCTCCGGGCTCTGTCCTATCACCAACTCTTCCTTTTATTAATCAATGACCTTCTAAGCTGTACATCTAACCCTATCCACTCATATGCTGATGAATCCACTCTTCACCTTTCCATTCAGTTTCCGCAACGTCCATCTCTACAGTTACTTCAACAAACAAGGGATGAGGCTATGGCACACCTAATGTCTGACTTGGCTTGTATCTCTGAGTGGGGTAAAAATAATCTTGTTGTTTTTAATGTATCAAAGACGCAGTTCTTACACCTATCAACCTGACAAAATCTTCCACAGGTGTTTTCACTAATGTTTAATAATATTCAGCTTAATCCTGCATCATCCTTGAACATGCTTGGGGTTTCATTCACTCGGGACTTATCTTGGAAAGATCATGTTAAAACTCTTGTAAAATCTGCTTCCAAGAGATTAGGTGTGCTAATCCAACTCCGTTCCTTTTCTTTACCCCTGCACAATTGTTGACTCTATACACGGGTTTTATCCGCCCCTGTGTGGAGTACAACTCGCATGTGTGGGGAGGTTCCCCACATACAGATCTTCTCAGTAGGGTGGAGTCAAAGGCTTTTCGTCTCATTAACTCTCCTCTTCTTACTGGCTCCTTTCAACCTCTGTCTTTTTGCCACACTGTTGCATGTTTATCTCTTTTCTATCACTGCTTCAATAGCCACTGCTCTTCTGAACTGTCTGCCTGTATTCCTCCACCTCTATGACAGTCACGTAGCACCCATCTAGCAGCTCTCATCCCTTTTCTGTCCAACTCTGTAATGCAAGAGTTAACCGTTACTCCCAGCCCTTCATTTATGCAACAGGTCAACTCTGGAACTGTCTCCCTCTGTCTGTATTTCCTGCTTCCTATGATCTCCAGTCTTTCAAATGCAGTTAGTCCAGGCATCGCGAAATTATCGGATCTTGATTTTGGCTCTCTCGTATTTTGTTTTTCACTTGGAAGGAACAGTTATTGCGGGCTCATGGCCCTTGGTTTCTTCTTCCTAGCATAAAAAAAAACACACACACACCAGGTCCCAACTACTCTGGCACAAGACAATCACCCCAATCCCGGCAACTTTTTGACCTTGGGTATTTTAGCTTAATAGGTCGGTTTTGATGAGAAACCTGGAAAACAACCATTAAAGTACTCACTTGGCTCTAGAAATGTCATTCTGGGGGGTCCTCCCAACTGCCACATACTCCCCTGTTGTCAGCAGCGTGCCCTCATTCTCGTCCTCTATGCAAGGGCCAATTATACCAGATTTGGACAAGACACTCAGGGAAGGTACAAAGAGGTTCATTAAGTAGGAACTGTTAGGTCATACAAGAATAAAATGGTTTTCACACAAAAATATAGGGTACATAAATGTAGTTTTTCTCACAGAACACATCGAAATTGCCAAATTCTTGCACACCGTGCTCATGATGTGTACTGTATCTTTTCCACTTACACTATACCATTCTCACCTTACACTAGTGTTCTACCATACTGCCTAGGCCTTACAATTATTTATAGCATCATATATCGCAAGTACACAGATTGGTAGTAGTTCAGTAGGGTGTGATATTCTTTGAAACATGGATGCAAGCACAATCCTACGGTGCATTCAACACACTGATATCTCGTGTTCTTCCTCTGAGTTTTTGGCCTGACTTTTGAGTACTTGCCTACTTGGCATTTGTGCTGGGGATTAGCATGGGTCGGTGTTGAAGGGATGGGTTCGAGGAAGTGACGTGCAGAGAGCTGCAGGGGAGTCTGTGCAACGCCAGCGGTACGGGGGCAATGGTGGGGCTGGTCCTCTGGATACTATCTGATCATCTCCCACACTAGTTCCCTCACAAACCCCCTGAAGGTCTCAGACGTATCCGTGGTCAGTCTGTGGAGATAGTGAGCACTGAGTATTGTGATATCGAGGAGGTGAAAGAGGAGAGTTTTGTACCACTTCATTGTGGTCCTGGCACAATCCACACTTGAAATCATGGAATCAGATTGGTCTACCTGGCACATGTTGATGTTGTATGCCATGACTAACTCCAATTTCCAAACGTGGTGCCTCCTTTCACTACAGTAGTCCATGGACTCTGTACGGTGCACCATGGTGCGGTGTACCGTCGACAGAAGGAAGACTTGGTTGTGATACCAGGTGGTGACAAGGATATTGTTTGCCCTGGAAAACACCACCTCATTCATATCAAGTTTCCTTTCTAACTTCGGCATGTGCTGACGGTTTCTCTTGATGGTGCCGCAGAGTCCAGTCTCCTGAAGGTGGAGGTAACAAACGAGAAGAGGGCTAGTGTATCAGTTGTCCAGGTACGTGGCCACGATGAAGGTACTCCTCAATCATGGTTTTCATCACAGTCCTTGAGAGTCCTATACTCTGATCTGTGATGTCTGTCTGTGTGCCTGTGTACAAAACTATGTCTTGCACATAACCAGTCTTGCAGTCACACTTCACAAAGACCTTGAACATGAGACGGTGTCTTTTGCTAGGTATACAGTGTTTGAAGGAAATGTTGCCTCCCACAACACAAGACTCTCGTCTATAACAAGGTCTCTTAAAGGAGAGAATAAGGAGCAGAACTTTTCCTGCAGGTGATCAAATACCATCCTTATCCTCCTCATTTTATCAGTGTTATCTACGTTAGCAGGGTCCTCTGCATCATAGAAGTGGAGATGGCACATAATTAGTTGAAAATGGTTATGACCCATTACCTTGCCAAACAAACGTGTGTTGAGTAATGGGTTCGTAGACCAGTATGCCGGGATTGTTTTTAATTTCAATGCCGATCAAAAGAACCAGGCACAAAAATAGGTACATCTCACCTGTGGTTACAGCATAATCATGTTGTTTGCCATGCTTGCTCTGGGTCCCTTCACGCTGGCTGGCTTGATGCTGGCTGGCTCCTTGCGAAGGTGTTTGCCTGTTTAATATCTGCTCCACAAACTCCGGGCTGAAAAAGGTCCGGAAAAGATCCAGCTTAGAGGAGCCTGCATTCAGCCAGGGTACGCTGCAGCCAGATTGCAACTCCTCTGTGAAGGGGTGAATGATGGGAGTGAAGTCACTCCCATCTTCCCAGACCCAGGACACAGTGCCGTCTTCATTGTCATCTCCATTGTCATCATCGCTGTGGTGGGGAGAAGGTTGGGAAGAAGAGGGGGATGGTGGGGGTTGGGGAGGTGGAGAGCAGGGCCCTTCCCCACTCACACTCCTCTTCCCTCTCCCTCTTCCCTTCTTCTCCTTTCTCCTCTCTTTGTTTCCCTTCCGTACCACAAGGGGCTATGGGGAGGAAGAGCGGGAGGAAAGCAGGGAGATAAAGGGGATTGGCTGAGCGCGGGATGGGCTGGGCTCAACATATGAGGTGCTGGGCTGTGATTCCTCCCCATGTGGTTGTCCAGGTGTGTCCTGCCTGCCCCCAGCACTCTCACTCACCTGCCTGCCCACAGCACTCTCACTTTCACTACCTGGCCTGCCCCCAACACTTTCACTTTCTCCAAACAGTGGAATAAGCCTGACCTTAGTTTTCACTTCGCTGCCCCTTCGGCTCCCCGTGGGAAAATCTTTTCCTTCCCCAGCCACGAAGGCAGACGACGACCTCCAGCTTCGTCCTCATTTTCATCCTTGTTGTCACTTGATCCTTCATCCTCAGGCGGGAGAGAGGTTCGTGCAAGTGCATGGGGTGCAGGCGGTGCTCCCCAGCCATGCAGTACTTCACATTATTCACCTTCCTTGGGGATGGCACCTCCTCGTCACTGCTACCGCTAATGTGAATAGGCAACATGTAGTCTTTGTCTACGACTTCGTCATCAATGGGGGAATCACTGCTACCAGTAAAAGTATTCAATAGGTCTTGAATTGCTTCATTGGATAGACTGTGCCATGACATGTCTGTCTCAGGTCAGTGCTGGCAACAAAGTAGACGAATGCAGGTGACCACGGGTCAAGCGGGGTCTGGGTGTGTTGTCACCAAGCGGCTACTAGAGGAAGTTCTCCCCCACATGCCTACCAAACATCACCTGCGAAACATGAAAAATGTGGCACTGACAGATATCACAATTGCAGAGCGTTTATATACATCTCCAGGACTGGGCATGACAAAAAGTTTGGGCTTTTATATACGTCTCCAGGACGGCGTGGGTTAAGGGATTATGGTGACTGGCAATAGATAGATAGATAGATAAAATGTCAGCAGTATAAAAGAATGACAATTTTTAAAAGTACCTGAATGGGAGGGAGGCTAAATTTTAATAATAATACTGTACTGACGAAGTGATGTACAAAAAGGCATCAGCTGAAGTTAAATTAATGCGAACGAATGAGGGAGGCAGAAATTGTATTGGGAATATGTTGGAAGATGAATGTATGAAGGAATGGAGTTGAGATTGTATGAATAAGTTTTGTACTAATGAAAGAGGTTGGGCTGGTAATGGAAATACTCATATGTGAAAATGAGCTTAGCAGTATGAAGAAGCAGGTGGTTGTAAGAATGTTTACTAATATGGAGGTTGAACACTGATGAAAATAGTTGGTGTAGTCTATAGACTATGGGAATAGGTATGAATGAGATAGGTTGAAAATATGATGAAAGTAGGTAAGTTTGACGCTGCCTGTATGTAGGTCTCAGATGAGTTCATATAAATGGATACCTATGGATAAAAGATGCCATGCGTGAACTTTTGGCAGCTAAGATTATCAAGAGGGGCTCAGTAAAGGAGTTATGCAGTAGACTAAACGTAAACTTTGCACTCAGTGTGGTTTATGCTTCAAACAGAACGAAAAGATCTGATGTTCTGTCTCATGTTCACTGACCCTACCTGTACATCACTTCTACGTAAAATAATGTGCCATCAGTCTCATTATACAGTATATCTCATAGGTGTTACATTAGCACTGGTCTGAAATACATTAGATTACTGTAAGTCACATTTTAAAACTATATAAGTTTTGTTCTATATCTATGAGTAGAATAATACATCATTAGCATGCAAAATTAATATAAACAAATTGTTATCCTTGATGTAGGCTACATTGTTTTGTAAATTATGTAAAAATGAACTTTGAAATAACATGTTCATTCTGTTTCAATGACCGTAATGCATGTTGTCCCTTATTATTCAGAATTTACTGTCACAATATTCTGAGTCACTCAGAATAACGAGTTAACACAGTCAAATAAGACTGATATGAAATCACACTAAAATTTAAGCTAGCGTGGGGGAGGCGGTGGCTGAATCGGTAATGAGGCATCCTGCAGTCCTAATGGATCCAGATTTGAATCCCGGCTCGGGCGGGGAACAGTTGAAAGATTTGAAATTCATAAAAAGCAGACTTTTCTGATCTACCAGATGACCCGCCGACACGTCGTAAAATATCCCCGCTAATACCAATACACCAGTCCTGTATGAGACAGCCGTTGCATGTATTCAGTATGGATGGTGGGTGTTAGCATCAACGTGGTGACATGTGAAAGTGTAGGAGGACTACTGGGCCTACTGAATAGGCCCTGAAGCCTTTGCCCATAGTCGGACACACACACACACACACACACACACACACACACACACACACACACACACACACACACACACACACACAAGATATAAAAGATAATAATATCTTCAATATAATCCCATCTTTATATCAACAAATACTAAAGCTGGGACTGATCCACAAAAAGGATCAAGAGAGTACAAAACCAGTGCAATTACTCTTAGTGTCCAGGGAAATAAAATACACACCCATTGACTCACCACTGCAGCCTCAGAAATTCACGAACATAAAATTAATTAGCATATGGGTAATGCTTCAGTAGGACACAAATCCATCATTACATTCATAAAAACTTACGAAATTCTTAGGCATTAAATAATTAATCACCTCAACCCAAGAACGTCCATTGTATTTCAGAAGTGGTATCTACAGACGATGTTATTAAACTCAGGGGTGACTTCTTAAACTGAAGAGGAGAGATATAGCCTTCACTAACTCTTCACTGTTTGACATCATTTTAAGTCTGAAAAGATCGTCTGGAGATGGCATGAATATCAGATAATCACACATCATTGGGCTGATGATACTGAATATTGATCTCGAGTTATCCCTTATAGGGCTAATGACTACTTTGATATTATATTCTGAGTAACTCCATATGATTTTGTTAATGTACTTTACCCTAAAGTGAGAATTTTGATGCAATTATAATTTTGCTTTATAATTTAGTGTAAATGACACAAAGATGACCCATATATAAAGTTTCATTATGAAATTTGGTATTGTATCCAAAATACATAGCATCCTATACATTAAAGACAGTAATCCCTTGACTATCTGTGCAGGCCATATCCAGTCATGCTCCGTATCCGTTCATTAGGCCTTGGCTATATTATAACTGTAACTGGATTTATTTGTCCATTACTGGACATAAATGCTCTGGCTTCAGCACACTCTCCGCCAACAAAGTAATCAAAATTTGTTCCGTGGCTCACCAGTGTCACTGTCCATGCACCGGTAGTAGACCCTAACTCACAAGGCGAGCAAGAATGGCTGTATGGATCCCAAATGTATGGTCAAAATCAACTGGCCACCCAGGCTGGCCAAAGAAGTAAAGAAAAGTGCATTGGCTGGCTCACCAGCCTCTCTGTCCATGCCCTGGTAATAGGCCATAACCGACAAGGTGAGCAAGAATGGCTGTACGGATCCTTAACATATGATCGAAATCATCCAGCCACCTCAATCATTGGAAACATACCAGCAGCATGTGAGGAAAATGGACGTAACCCACAAGGTGACCAAGAATGGCTGTATGGGTCCCTACTTAATGGTGGAAATCCTCTGGCCACCCCCATCTCCAAATGCAAAAGGAAGACAGCATAGCCCACAAGGTGAATAAGAATGACTGTAAAGATCCCTACCATATGGTCGAAATCCCCCTGGCTGGCTGGATTAGTTGGAAACTCCCTGCCACACACAGCCATCCGTCCCCTTACTGAATGGTCAAAGTCGCATCACCCTCCGAATTACTCGGACACTCCTTAGGCCTATGATGTAAAGGGACCCAATGTTTTTGCCACGTTCTGAAACTTACCTGGTCGAGTGAAAAGGATCCTTCTCCTCATAGGTCAGTGTGCGGCTTTTTGCTTGCATGCTCAGAGCCAAGAGTGGGTAGAAACATGGCCATGCCGTACACATCAGAACGCTACTGCACCTCAGTTCCCACCTTTGTTTCTCTGCTTGTGGACGTGCCTGGCTGAGGTCTAACAATGGCAGCTTCCATTGTTGCATTTGTGGTGGTGCCCTACCTTCTGTAGGCCTTAATTCTCCTTTGGTGTTTTCGTGTGTGTGATGATAGCCCCACCACCACCCAAGCAATGCAGTAGGAGGGTTTTGACTCTGGAGAAGAAGCATGAGATATTGGGCATGATTGACAAGGGCTGGCCAACTTCATGTATTGTGCATGAATGTGACTTGCCCAGGGATAACAGGACAGGCTTACTCAGTACAGCCAGGACTTCGGCAATACAAACAGGAAAGGTGACCAGAAGGTGATGTCCCAGCCTTGCAAAGCCATCATCGACCAGTTGTCTTTGGTCTGGTTACACCAGCAATGGGGTGCCGGCATGCTTGTACGTGGGACCGAGTTGAAGGCTGCAGCTGCGAGGTTTGTACGCCTGCACAATGTGCATCCAAAAGACCTCAGAACACTGCCAAAATTAGGATGGGTACTGTACAATAATGGTAGAGTTTTGCATTTTTTTTTTTTTTTTTTTGTGCATTGTTTTCTTAAGAGTTTAGGATTATATTGCATATTGCAATGTGTGTTTTCATGTCTAAAAACAAATGAAAGACCTCAGAACATTGCCAAAATTACAAGGGGTACTGTGCATACTGATAGAGTCTTTTTTTATGCATTGTTTTATTAGTGTTTAGGATTATATTGCATATTACAGTGTGTGTTTTGTTATCTAAAAACAGCTGAAAGATCGCAGAATACTGCCAAAATTAGGAGGGCTACTGTATATAATGGTAGGGTTTTGCATATTGTCTTTTTTTTTTGCAATTTTTCTTAGTGTTTAGGATTCTATTGCATATTGCAATGTTTGTTTTCATGTCTAAAAACAGCTGAATGAACTCAAAACACAGCCAAAATTAGGAATGCTGTGCATATTGGTAGTTTTTTTATGCATTGTTTTCTTAGCGTTTAGGATTACATTGCATATTGCAATGTGTGTTTTATTGTCTAAAAACAGCCAAAAGAAAGCAGAACATTGCCAGAAATAGGAAGGGTACTGTAAATATTGATAGGGTTTTCGTTTTTTGTTTTGTTTATGCATTGTTTTCTTAGTGCTTAGAATTACATTCATATGGCAAGGTATGATTTGATGTCTAAAAACAGCCGAAAGACTGCAGAACACTGCCAAAATTAGGAGGGGAACTGTACATATAGGTTGGGTGTGGGTAGAGTATGGGCACAGTATAAGATATTGCTCTGTATCCAGTCATTGCCCGTATCCGGTCATGCCTTTGGCCCAGTTGTGATGGGCAATCAGGATTTTACTGTATTTACTTTCTCACATTCTCTTTTTCTCAAGTTTTCTCTCTAGTTACGTATGTAGCGAGGTGCAGTGGCGTTTATCACACACGTAATGTTCAGTTCTCTACTCCCTACTTGCCGTGCCAATAAACTGCATTAGTAAATCCTTGGCTATTACTCGAATGATAAAGCCCAGAAATGGGACGATTACCCTTCCTGAGTTCACCCACAAAGCATAGAAAAACGATCATGTAAACTTATGAGCTTAATATCCGATACTTAATTGTTAGAGCTCGCGCTAGAAGCGTAGTGGTACAACAGGACATCATTTTACATTCATTTTCGTAGAGAAGCATATCAGTTGAAGCCCCCCGGTACATTCCCCTGAAAAAATTGCATTCGAAAGGGTTTCTTTGGTCTCATCAGTAAATATACAACTAAAAACAAAGTTTATTGAAAATGCCTACTACATGCAGAAAGAATATCTTCTTTATCTCACATAGTAGAAAAGTTATTAGCCACTGAAAACCATTGGGGTCGGGCCGTGTCATGTTGGATCATGCCGGTGTTGTGTGCACAGAGTGACATGCTGAACACAGGGTTGTGCCAGGCCGCTCATTGCCCCACTGTGAAAGTAAACATCGCTCTCCTCGCAGCCCCAGATGGCTCGTACCCAGACATTTCGAAAGGTATGGAAAAACCGTCACTCAGTTCAGTTTGGTAAAAACTGTAGTAAAAAAGCACTTTTTCTTTTGTCAACGTGGAGAGGAGCAGAAAAATATTCTTTAATACAAATAGATCTACGGATATATATATATATATATATATATATATATATATATATATATATATATATATATATATATATATATATATATACAGAGAGAGAGAGAGAGAGAGAGAGAGAGACTTAGACAGGGTGTTAAAGAAGTTAGTTAGGGAGTGAAATATAAAATTGGTTGATTTTGTGTGTGTGTGTGTGTCCGACTCTGAGCACAGGCTTGACAGCCTGCTTCCAAGGCTCAGTAGTCCTCCTACGTACCACACACATCTACAGATTACTAGTGGAGAAGGGAAAAACAGTGAGCAGATGGAGAGAACATTTTAAGGAATTGCTGAACACAGAGAATGAATGTAATGTGAATATAAGTGGCTGTGAAATGACATGGAGAAGGATGTGAGAAGAGAGGAAGAAATCAATAGGATGAAAGTTGTGGAAGCAATGAAGAAAGTCAAATTGGGGAAAGCCCCAGGAATTGATAGACTGTGCGGTGAAATGCTGAAGCATGGGGGAAAGATAATAGTAGAATGGATGTGGAAGATGTGCAGGTTTGCCTGGGAGGAAGGTAAAGTCCCGGAGGATTGGAAGTAAGGTACAATTATTCCCATGTACAAAGGGAAAGGAGAAAAAGAAGTGTGTGGTAATCACTGGGGCATTTGTCTTTAGTGAAACAGGAAAAGTATATGGCAGAATACTTATTGATAGAGGTAGGGAAAAAACAGAGAAATTAGTTGGAGAAGAACAGAGAGGTTTTAAGAAGGGAAGAGGTTGTGTAGATCAGATATTCATTCTAAGATCTTTAGAGGAAAAGTTTCTACACAAGGGAAAGAAGTTGTATGCGGCATTAATGAATTTGGAGAAAACATATGACAGGGTGGGTTGGCAATGATTGTGGAAAGTATTGAGAATATGTGGAGTAAATTGGAAGGTGTTGAATGCCGTGAAGAGTATGTATGAGAGTGCTACGGCTTGAGTGCATGTGAACAGTGAATTGAGTGATTTTTTCTATCTGAAGGTTGGAATGAAACAGGGATGTGTCATGTCTCATGGTTGTTCAGTCTGTATATGGATGAGGTTGTAAAAGAGATACAAGGTAGGGCAGTGGATGTTGGAGCGGCCCTAATGAAAGAGGGCAGTGTGTGGAAATTTCCTGTACTGTTGTTTCCAGATGGTACTGTGCTGTTGAACGAAGATGAAGGGGAGCTGCAAGGCTTGGCGAATGAGTTTGGGAGACTGTGTAGGAAACGGAATCTAAAGGTGAATGTAGGGCAGAGTAAAGTTATGGTCTTCGAGAGAAGTGAAGTCAGTGAATGTACAGTGAGGTTGGATGAGGAGGAAATGGATGATGTGAGTGCATTTGAGTACTTGGGTAGTGTGATGTGTAAGGATGGAAGTTTGGAGGGTGAAGTGCTTGAAAGGGTACAACAAGGAAGAAAGGTGTCAGTTCTTTGAAAGCAATGACAAGAAACAGGGAAGTGAGCATGGACGTGAGAAAGTTACTGCATGAGAGTATTGTGATACCATCTCTATGGTATGGAAGTGAAGCTTGGACCTTGTTAAAGGGACACAAGTCAAGAGTGAGAGTAGTGGAAATGAGTTATTTGAGATGAGCATGTGGAGTCACATGGAAAGACAGACTGACAAATGAGAAAGTGAAGGAGCATTGTCGTATGGATGTGGATGTCATAGGAAGCGTTAAGAGAAACACAGTGAGGTGGTTTGGCCATGTGGAGAGGATGGCGAGCAAGAGACTGACGATGAGAGTGTATGTAAATGAGTTGGAGGGTGGGAGAGGGTGGGGGGGGCCAAAGATGAGGTGGAGGGATGGAGTGGAGAGGCATATGAGAAAGTGGGGTGTGAGCTGGGAGTAGGGCAATGAAATGGCGGGGAACAGGGCGACAGGGTGGCGATTTGTTTGTGGCCATCCCTTACAGGATTAAGGTGTCTGGCTATATATATATATATATATATATATATATATATATATATATATATATATATATATATATATATATATATATATATATATATATATATATATATATATATATATATATATATATATATATATAATTATAAAGGTAGGTCTCCTACAACGAGTGATCCTTGAACACTAAAATGGCTGAACACGGGAGGAACCTGTTTGTGTTTCAAAATCTCACTACGTGGAAATGATTAATATAACACTCATTGTCAGACTCTGACGTATTGCTATAACATCTCTGTGCAGTGTGTATTGTTATAACATCTCTGTGCAGTATGTGATCTTGGTCTTGTAGTGCTCACCACCAACGTGCACTACAAGTCTCCTCTGTAACCATTTCTCTTTGCAGGCAACAACACCGGATGGGACCCATGGCTGCCGTGCCCTTTTTGCTTGTAGGAGCACCTGGTCTGGCTCACCGTGCACGGCTCGCCCTGTCCCTGCGGGCAAAAAGAGCACAGCAGCCAGGGGTTCCCTGTGCCGTTGTTGGCAAGAGTCAAGGCACGCTCTTCTCCTAAGGGCAAAAAGGGCACAGCAGCCAAGAGTTCCCTGTGCAATTGTTACCCGGAGTGCACATATGATGTCACCAATTCCTCAAGGGAAGTGGTCGCAGGGGAGACTGTTGTAGTGGACGCTGGTGGTGGTCACTACAGTCCAATGAACACTTCTTCTCTTGAGCCCACCCTCTTCCCTTGCTGTCATCGTGCTCATGCTCTGGAAGCATTTTTTTTTTTTTTTTTTTGGCCACCTAACCCACCCGCACCTTGCCGGCAAAACATTCAAGTTTAGGAATATTACAGTGTTTATATGTCATAAAGTAAATATCCTGAAAAAAATGATAAAAATTACTCAAAATGGTGAAAAGGAGGAAGGTTTGGACCCCAGAAAACCCTTTAACACGTCAACATATATATATTTCCTATAACATGCAATCCTAGTGAGCGGTGCTTTGTGGTTCAATATTCCTGCGTTATAGGAGAGGGTACTGTATACAGATATCAGTCTATCTGTCTATCTGTATATCTATATCTATCAATCTCTCTCTCTCTCTCTCTCTCTCTCTCTCTTATATATATATATATATATATATATATATATATATATATATATATATATATATATATATATATATATATATATATATATATATATATATATATATATATATATATATATATATATATATATATATATATATACTGTATACATGTATGTATATATACTATGCAGCTTTTCGGTGTTTAGTACACAGGATCAGCATAGGCGTCGTAAATACACACTGGATTCTTAACTTTACCTTCATTATTTTCCAAATAATTAAACTTAATGCTCACCAACCTCACTGTTTTCACAAGTACCAGAGCCATACAGTCTTCTCTAACTGCAATTACACTTACTGCTTGGTGGTAGGTGGGGGCACCCACCATCCACCCACTTAGTGTAGTGATATCCCGTGTTTAGGGTATCTCTACACTGAGTGGCAAGCCAGATGATTTCCTGTAAACCAGGAAAGCATCTACAACACTGGGTGCTAACCATATAACACAACCAACACGTGTTCCCTACATGACACAAGTGGGTTGGCAGAGGGTAAGTGCCCCTCCCCGGAAAACAACTAAAAATATGAACAAGAAGTCTCGGACCAGGACTGACCAAAAGGTGATGACTAAGGACCAAACAAAGGACACGATATGGATGGCAACTTAGAATGTAAGGGGTGCAAATGATGAGGTGAAACAAAGAGAGATTGTCCAGATACTTGAGGGTACAAAAGTGTATGTATGTATGTGGGTTAACGGAAACTAAATGGAGAGGTGAGAGTGTGAGAGAGTGGGAGTATGGATGGGATATATGCACAGGAGTAGGTGGGAATGAGAGGGCAAAAGAAGGAGTGTGTATTGCTGTGATTAACAGATATAAGGAGAATATAAGAGAGTATGGATCAGTTGGCTCGAGGATTGTGTGTGTAAGATTGAAAGTTGGACTACAAATGTGGGCGATTGTGTGTGTGTATGTGTCAACGCATGCTCGTGCAAGCAGAGTGAGAGAACACTTCTGGACAAATGTGGAAGCGTTCTTGGAAAAATTTGAAAGGAATGAAAGAGTGTTTTTGACTGGAGATATGAATGGAAAAGTAGGGAATGGGAAGGTGGATGGAGTAGTTGGTGAGTGGGGTGTGCTTGCAGAGATGGATGAGAATGGCAGTGCATTAGTGGACATTTGTGCTGGGAGGGGGTTGGTGATGGATAATAACCTCTTCAGGCACAAAATGATCCACAGGTACACATGGCGAGTTATGAGAAGGGTGGGTGGTGAACTCAATGAATGGAAGGCAATGACTGATTATGTGTGTGTGGATGAAAGGATGAGAATGTGTGTAATGCAAGAGTATATAGAGATTCGGGGAGTGGACTGTCGGACCCCCACTTGGTGGTGGTCAGAATTAAAGCCCAAATAAAATGGAAAAATAGAAGAAGGGAAGGACAGGAGGAAGTAGTACATACAAGGAGAGTAGAAAAGTTACAAGAGGATGGAAAAAAAGGCAGAATATAAGAAGGAAGTGGAGGAGTGATTGGGTAAATATAGATTGGAGCAGATGGGGGACGTGGAAGATGTGTGCAAGATATTCACAGAAGAAATCTGTGCAGCATGGAGGTGGTGTGTGAGGTGAAGAGAAGACAAAAGGGGGTGCAGGGAACAGCATGGTAGACAGAAGTGGTGAGAGAGGCTGTGGCACAAAAGAAGAAAGCATATAGTGACTGGATGAGAAACATATGCGTGGAAAAAGTTGAGAGACGAAAGAGAGAGTTATGTGTAGACAGGAAGAGAAAGGTGAAAATATTAGTAAGAGAGAGTAAGAAGAAAGTGGATGAGGAATATGGAAGGAACTTGAGTGTAAAGTGGAGGGAATGTAAGAAAATGTTCTGGAAAGAGGTAAAGAAAGTTAGACAGGGTGCCAAAAAAGTTTGCTGGGGAGTGAAAGATAAAAATGGTATATTACTAGTGGAGAAGGGAGAAAAAGTGAGCAGATGAAGAGAACACTTTAAGGAATTGTTGAACATAGAAAATGAAAGTAATGCAAGTATAAGTGGCTGGGGAATGGCTGGGAGAAGGAGGGATGTAAGATTAGAGGAAGAAATCAGTAGGATGGAAGTTGTGAAAGCAATGAAGAAAGTCAAAATGGGGAAAGCCCCAAGAATTGATAGTGTGTGGTGAAATGCTGAAGCATGGGGAAGAGATAGTAGTAGAATGGATGTGGAAGATGTGCAGATTGGCCTGGGAGGAAGGTAGAGGCCCGGAGGATCGGAAGTCAGGTTTTATTATTCCCCTGTTCAAAGGAAAAGGGGAAAAGAAGTGTGTGGTAATCACAGGGGGCATTTGTCTTCTTAGTGTAATAGGAAAAGTATATGGTAGGATACTTATCGACAGAGTTACAGAAAGAACAGAGGAATTAGTTGGAGAAGAATAGGGAGGTTTTAGGAAGGGAAGAGGTTGTGTAGATCAGATATTCGTCATAGATCTTCAGTGGAAAAGTTTCTAGAGAAGGGAAGGAAGTTGTATGGAGCCTTCATGGATATGGAGAAAGCATATGACAGGGTGGATAGACAACGATTGCAGAAAGTATTAAGAATATAGGGAGTAGATGGGAAGTTGATAAAAGCCGTGAAGAGTACGGTATGTATGAGGGTGCTGAGGCTGCAGTGTGTGTGGATAGTGAACTGAGTTAATTTTTCTATTTGAAGGTTGGATTGAAACAAGTATGTGTCATGTCTCCATCGCTGTTCAGTCTGTGTATGGATGGGGTTATAAAAGAGATACAAGGTAGGGCAGAGGATGTTGGAGTGACCCTAGTGAGAGAGGGCAGTGTTTCGAAACTTCCTGTACTGTTGTCTGCAGATGATACTGTGTTGTTAAGTGAAGACGAAGGGGAGCTGCAAGGTTTGGTGAATGAGTTGGGAGGAGTGTGTAGGAAACGGAATCTAAAGGTGCATGTAGGGAAGAGTAAAGTTATGGTCTTCGAAAGAAGTGAAGTCAGTGAATGTGCAGTGAGGATGGATGAGGAAGAAATGGATGATATGAGTGGGTTTAAGTACTTGGGTAGTGTGATGAGTAGGGGTGGAAGTTTAGAGGGTGAAGTGCTTGAAAGGGTGGAACAGGGAAGAAAGGTTGCAGGTTCCTTGAAAGCATTAATAAGAAACAGGGAAGTAAGCATGGAAGTGAAAAAGCAACTACATGACAGTATTGTGATACAAACTCGAACATATGAAAGTGAAGCTTGGACTTTGCTGGAGGGACAGAAGTCAAGAGTGAGAGCAGTGGAAATGAGTTATTGAGATGAGCATTTGGAGTCACAGAGAGACAGACTGATAAATAAGAAAGTGAAGGAGCATTGTGGTGTGGATGTGGATGTGATAGGAAGCATTAAGAGAAACACACTGAGGTGGTTTGGACATGTGGAGAGGATGGAGAGCGAGAGACTGACAAGGAGTGTGTATTTGAGTGAGGTAGAGGGAGAGGGAGGCCGAAGATGAGATGGAGGGATGGAGTGGAGAGGTATATGAGACAAGGAGGTATGAGCTAGGAGCAGGGCAATGAAATGACAAGGGACAGGGCCACATGAAGGCGATTTGTTTGTGGCCACCCCTTACGGGATTAAGGCGTCTGGCAATAGAGAGATAGATAGATAGCTTGCCAATTACACTTCACTGTTTCCACAAGTACTGGAGCTATACAGTCTTCACTAACTGCAGTTACGCTTAATGTTTGCCAACTACACTTCACTGTTTTCACAAGTACCAGAGATATACAATCTTCACTATAGCCTATTTGATTGACCTGTGCAGCTGAGATGCATTGTCCAAGTAGGGTGTGCTTGAGTCGCGACTGCTGATTGGCCGCCGATGGTTTATATCTACACCTCTTCTTATTTTAACACATACATATTCATATTTTGAAACTGCCTTCAATACACGATGCCAGATTACATACGGAGTAATTTCCGAGGCTGAAGAGGTCAAAATTAGCTTTACAAGTTTACTGGTATCAATGAAAATTAAAGTTGATTATAAAGTTTCATAAAACGATGAGTGACGTTTGAAATATATTACCCATCCACGGTGTACATCCACTCCAGCATTCTGCACTACATCCACCCACGGTGTATACCTACGTTGCATGTTGTGCTCTAATATCCACCCACGGTGTACACTTACCGGTACATCCGCATGCTGCACTACAATACATGAATGCATTTACTTCAATGACATCATGGCGGCCCAATCAGTAGCTGCGAAACAAACACACCCTACTTGCTGCATACATCTCAGCTGCACAGGTCAATCAAATAGACTATAACTGCACTTACACTGAACCACACTCAGACTGAACTGAAACTGGCTGACACTGCTCTAATCCCTTCCATTATAAGCTCCCTATGTACTAGAATCATCCACTACTCCAAATTTCTTGTGCATTCTTGAGGAAGCAATGGTTGCGACAGTTACCAACTTGGAGCCATCCAAAACACACCAGAGTTTATTTACACTACATAACACTAAATTATTTAGCATACAAACTGAGATAAAATTACATAATTTAACAGTCACATACATAAAACATTATAGAGAAAAAGAGCACAAAATTTAACACATCTTGTCCGGCACATCTTCCCACGAACTCTTCCCACAGATGGGCATTCCCAAGAGATATCGTGAAAATCGTCTATTTTTAAACCTCCTTATCTTAGTTAATACTTAATAAAAAATAAAAAAAAATACAATGTGTCATAATATTCACCAATCCTTCGACTTCAAGCTAATTGCATCAGATGTTCCACACACACACACAGATGTATGTTCGGCTTGCATTATTGCTCGATTCTGGCACCACTGTACAACTAGAAGTACAACTACCACTACTACAACTACTGCCACTGCTACTACAAATAATACCACAACTCTTACAACAACAACAACAACAACTACTACTACTACTACATAAAACCTAAAAAAAAAAATTAGTTATACACGTACAGTCCATAACAGAAAATACTGTATTTTCCACTCTAACATTTTTTTTTCTGTGATTTAGACTTTTTCATCATTTTTTTTTTTTATAGATAATGAATGGAGGAAGGAAAAACAAAGGGGGAAAAAAATATGTCCATGTGCCTAAAGGCATCCTCCATTCATAAAATACCCATAACAACTGGACTTGAACTGAAGTGGATCAAATGTTTGTGGGAAACAACTCCCAGGAAGCAAATTCCAGAGAGTAGTAGTTCTGGGGATAAATGAATTTTGATAAGTAGGTTTTGCATTGCGGGAGAGTGTGAATTCATGGGCGCTCCCAGCTGCCTGAGTATTTCGGGAGAAAATGTAAAGGGGAGGCACAATTGAAGCCAGTTCGTCTGAACACTTACGGTAAAAATATTTATAAGATAATGCTAAAGAAGCAACATCTCTACGTACTGATAATGGAGGAAGGTCTTGCGTGATGGCAGGATTATTGATTAACCTAATGGCTTTATTTTGAATTTTGTCCAACTGCCTCAATGCAACCGCTCCACATCCACTCCACAGTGGTGAACAGTATTCGATCTGAGAACGCACATGACTTTTGTATATTGTGGCCATCCGCTCGTCAGTGAAGAACTCACGAACTCTGTACATAAGTCCCAAATTTTTTGGAAGCATTTTTAGCAAGGGATTTAACATAAGCTGTCCAGCTTAGGTTGAGGTTTAGAGTAACACCTAGGATATCAATTGTAGTGGATATGGGAATATTGACATCATTTAAAATTATGAGAGAGTCTGAGGGATTCTTTCTGTTGGAGAAATTTATGTATTTAGTTTTCTGAGCATTAAATGAGACCAGATTTGTTTATCCCCATTGATTAATTTTAGAAAGGCCCTGGTTCAGAGAAATAGCTGTGTTTATTTGGGAATTTATAGTATCATATTGTGTAAAGGAGGTATTAAATGTGAAAGAACTATGAAGGGTCGAGTGATCATCATAAGAGTGCATTGGGATGAGAGTGACAGATAGGAGGTCATTATATGAATGAGAAAGAGCGTTGGTGCGAAAACTGCTCCCCGAGGTACGCCAGCATTTATGGAATGAAACTGAGAATAAATACCATCTACCATGACCCGTATTTTTCTACTATGAAGGTAAGAAGAAATTAGAGGAACCAGTGATGCAAGGCCATAGTGTGACATCTTAGACAATAAGGCCCGGTGCAGTACTCTGTCAAATGCTTTTGATATATCTAGTGCTATTGTGTGTTTCACCGTGTTGGTCTATTGTTTTGTTAATCTGATGGGTAAGAAGGCAAAGAATGTCTATAGTTGAACGTTCTTGTCTAAATCCATACTGCCAATCATTGATTAATTTATTGATTTCTAGATGCTTGATTATGTGTTTGTTAATTAGTGTCTCAAAAACTTTGCCAAGAATGGAAGTTATTGCAATTGGTCTACAGGTATAGGTTGATGGATCAGAAGTTGCCCCCTTTTTAGGAATAGGATGGATATTTGCTTCTTTCCAAGAGGCTGGAAAACTTGTGGTATGGATGCATAAGCAGAAAAATTTTGCCAATACAGGAGCCAACACTGAGGAGCAGTTTTTAAGAACTATTGAAGGAATTTCATCTGGACCAGTTGCTTTGTCTGATGAGAGATTCTGTAATACAGCTTGTACGTATTTGGTGTGAATCATCACAGTTAATATACACACACGGAAATTTAAAAAAAAAAAATGAGGCACTGATTTCAACATGAAACAAACATTCCGCTTCCATTATTCATGTAAATAAACAAAGCAGTGGCACGAGGCACCATGTTTCATCCTCCCTCTTCCCTCCCTCCTCCCTTTCTCCACTCCATTTTCCACCATATTTTTCTTTCCTGCGATTTGTACTTTTTCATCATAACAAACATACACACACGGAAACTTTTAATAGAAGATAAGGTACTCATTTCATCATGAAACAAACTTTCTGCCTTCATTATTCACGTAAATAGAGAGGGATGGGCCAAGGCTCGATGCACCTAGTTTCCTCCTCCCTTCTCCCTCCCTCCTCCACCTCCTCCCTTTCTCCACTCCCTACCTCCTCTTCCACCTCCTTATCTTCGCCAATATTCCCTCTCCAGGATCGTCAATACCCTCTGAACCATTCCCAACATTGGAAACAACAGATGAATAAACAAAGGGAAATCATGGGTGCACAATGGAGTCACATCCCCCACCCTCCTCACATGAAGCATAAATACTAACACTCATTATGCCGGTCGCTTTCCTGAGAGGAAGAGTCACTTTCTCCATTCACAGTTGGCAATAATGTCACCTCGAGTTCTCTCCCCATTGCACTATCAGTAGGGCCATTTCTTTTCTGGCCTTTGGACTTCATTGATCTTGAAGTTGGTGATCTGGACACAGGGAAAATTTTTGCATAGATCTATCCATTACTCTGATATGCAGGTGACTGGAGCATGACTCAGATGCATGCAGGAGGGTTGCCAGTGGCTGCATGTGGTGGAAATAACCTGCGGAATATTCAAACAATGCCTCAAAACACTAAATCATGTATACGTGTCATCCGGACGGCCATGGGAGGATATGAATACATGACACCCAGATGGGATGGGTTAATGCATAACTTTACAAAATACCTCTGCTCACAAACAGTAGGCTAACTGGCAACTCTGGCAGGTCACGAAAAAAAATACAAGAAACACTGAGAAACCTCCAGTAAATCCTTTTTCTCAACAATATATATATATATATATATATATATATATATATATATAGATAGATAGATAGATAGATAGATAGATATACATATACATATACATAGCAGCAGCAGCAGCCATTGCAAGTCCACTGCCAAACGAAGGCCTCCCCCAATCTTCTCAACAAATTCCTTGACTAAGCCAAACTCTGCAATGTTTTCCCTGCAAACTTCTTTATTTCATCTCTCCATCTCCTGTCTGGTCTCCTTCTGTTATGCTTACTTTCTATTGGAGTCCAGTCAGTCACTCTCTTCCTCTATCAGTTATCCCTTATTCTTGCTACATGACCTGCTCTCTTCCATTTGTTCTTTTATAACTTCTATAAGGACTTTAGTTTACTCTCTTACCCAAGTTGATCTTTTTCTTTCTCTTAAATATATTCCCAACATTGAACTTTTCATTGCCCTTTGAGATCGGATTAGTTGATTTTCTATCGATTTTGTCAGAGTCCAGGACTCAAAACCGTATGTCATAGCTGGAATTATGCACTCGTTATGTGCTCTCCGTTTCGTACATATTGACGGGCTACTTTTCACGATGTCTGTATTATTACTGAAAGCTTACTATCCAATTGTAATGCGTCTTTTTATTATGCTGTCATGGCCTTTCATTAATTTTAGTATTTACCCCAAGTAATTGTACTTCTCGACTTCATCAAGAATTTCTTTGCTTATTCTGATGACGCTCTTTGATGTCTTGGGTTAAACATTAGTTTTACTTCAGTGTATCTTTAGCTCTACTTTGAGACTTTCTCCGTTCAGATCATTTAACATTTCTTGTAATATCTCTGCTGTTTCTGAGATTATGACAATGTCAGCTGCAAAATTTAAGTGGTTTAGTTTTTCTACATCTATGTTTACTATTAGTTTCTCAGGCTAGCTTGCTGAAAAAGCTTTCTAGACATGCAGTAAAATAATTTTGGTGAACTTAGTCTTAATTCTTTTTTTTAAGTCTATGTAATTTAACTGTGGCAGTACCGTGTATTTATGTGTTTTTCGAGCAAATTTACAATGTTCTCATTTACTCCATGTTCTTGCAATGATTTTATAGTTGCTTTGTGCTCCACTGAGTCGAAAGCCTTTACGTAATCAACAAAACCTAAGCACAGTGGCGTATTAGTGTATACTCTGTTGCTTTCTCAGTTACCTGATTCATTGTATGTAGAAGATCAGTAATCAAACACATATATATATTTGTCTATATCTATGTCTATATCTATATCTGTCTGTCTATCTATATATATATCCATCCATCCATCATCCAATTCTATGATACGCCATAAGGAGCATAGGAGCCCGGGGCTAGGCAAGTTGGTCCTGACACGTAAGAAGAGAGTGACCAGACTCACTCATCCCTGAGTGGTAATACGTGAGCAATAAACCTCAACCATCCCTTGGATATAAACCTTCACCAGCTCAATCCGATTGGAGTGACATAATTACCCACTAAAATACAAGGCGCCATAGTTTGGTTATATGGTTATCACCCAGCGTAGTAAATGGTTTCCTGGTGTACAGGGAACCATTTGACTTGTCACTCAGTGTAGAGTCACCCACAGGCAGAAGTAAGAGGAAAGAATGAAGGAAAGAAAAAGAGAAGAGGGAGTGTAAAGTCACCCGTAGGTAGAAGGATGAGGAAAGAAGGATGGAGGAGAGGAAAGAGCACAGCTGAGAGCAGCACTACATCAAGTGAGTGGATAGTGAGCATCCCCACCTACCACCCTATATATATATATATATATATATATATATATATATATATATATATATATATATATATATATATATATGTGGATTGAATGGGTTACGTAAGTGGAAATACGGGATTTTCAAGAAGATAAATAAAAGCCAGTCCGATCTTATTCCGTGTGGGGCGTTTTGGCCCTAGGCTAGGGAGCATTTTTGGACACTAACGTGAATACCACTGCAGATTCATGACACATTAAATGTTCCCGAGAGAGAGAGAGAGAGAGAGAGAGAGAGAGAGGGGGGGGGTGCCTATATTTGGATAATTTCAAGGTTAGTGGTTGTTGTTGTTGTTATTGTTGTTGTTGTTGTGTTGTGTTGTGTTGTGTTGTGTTGTGTGTGTGTGTGTGTGTGTGTGTGTGTGTGTGTGTGTGTGTGTGTGTGTGTTCTAACCTTACCTAATTGTATCTTTACAGGAATGAGTCAAGCTCGTACTGTCCCGTGTCTTAAACCATATTTATCGTACATATCCTTAAATTTGTGAATTGTTTTGGCACACACTATTTCATTCGGTAGTGCATTCCATTGATCAATTGCTTTGTTTGGGAAACTGAATTTCCTTACGTCTTTATCACCTCTCTTCTTATGCAGTTTTTTGCAGTGTCCTCTTGCTGATGCTTCTCCATATGTTAAGTAATCATTTATGTCTAGTTTCTCCTTTCCTGATATGCACTTATATAGCATTATCATGTCACCTCTTTTCCTTCTCTCCTGTAGTGTTGGTAGATTCAGTTTATTTAGTCTTTCTTCGTAGCTTAGGTCCCTTAAGCTTGGTATCCATCTTGTAGCGGCCCTTTGAACTTTTTCAATCTTGTCTATATGCTTTTTGAGATGAGGACTCCAGACTACTGATGTATATTCCAGGGTTGGTCTAATGAATGATGTTATTATTCTTCTTAGCATGTCTTCATTTATGTATGTGAATGCTAATTCTCATATTTGCAAGCAGTGTATACATGTTCCGTACCATCTCGCTGATGTGGTCAGCCGGAGATAGTCTGTTATTGAAAATCACACCTAGGTCTTTCTCTCTTTCTGATATGTATAGGGTTTTATTTCCTAACTTATAATCACAGTCAGGTCTTTTTCCACTTATACCAAACTTGATTACATGACACTTGTCCACACTGAATTCCATTTGCCATGTACTACTCCATTCATGAAGTTTATTTAATTCTTCTTGTAGCTCTTTACAAGAGTCTGTGTTAGTAATTCTCCTTTGTATTTTTGCATCATCTGCAAACATATTCAGATAGCTCTTATTCCAGTGTTACTGTTTATATCATTTATATACACTAAAAACATGATTGGTGCCAGCACTGAACCCTGTGGTACTCCACTAGTCACTTCTTTCCATGATGAGTAGTTTCCTCTTAGTACTGTCCTCATTTCTCTTTTTATGAGAAAGTCTTGCATCCAACAAAACAGTTTGCCTCGAATTCCTCCTTGATGGTACAGTTTCCATAAAAGTCTTTGGTGTGGTACTGTGTCAAAAGCTTTCTTGAAATCTAAATAGATACTGTCCACCCATCCTTCCCTTCCCTGTATTGTGTTTGTTACTCTGTCATAGTAGCTCAACAGATTAGTAACACATGATTTTCCTTTTCTGAAACCAAACTGTCTTTCTGTTATCATACTGTGTTCTTCTAGATGATTTACCCAAGCTTTTCTTATAAGTTTTTCTAATACCTTGCTTACAACACTGGTCAGTGATACTGGTCGGTAGTTGAGTGGATTTTGTCTATTTCCTTTCTTGAATAAGGGGACAATATTTGCTTTTTTCCAAATATCAGGTAGTTTACCTTGACTCAAGGATTTCTTGAAAATTATAAATAATGGTTTACTTAACTCCTTAGCACATTCTCGTAATACCCAACATGAAATTTCATCAGGACCACTTGCTTTTCCTCTGTCTAATCTACTTAACTCCTCCTGTATTACTTTTCTGCTATTTGTATATCTGGTAGTATGTGTGGACATGCGTGTTCCACATAGTCCCTCTCAAAATTTTTTTCTTCTGTAAAAACTAATTGTGTGTGTGTGTGTGTGTGTGTGTGTGTTCTTACCTAACTGTATCTTTACAGGAATGAGTCAATCTCGTACTGTCCCGTGTCTTAAACCATATTTATCGTACATATCCTTAAATTTGTGAATTGTTTTAGCACACACTATTTCATTCGGTAGTGCTTTCCACTGATCAATTGCTCTATTTTAGATACTAAATTTCCAAACGTCTTTATCACCTCCCCTTATGCAGATTTTTGCAGTGTCCTCTTGATGATGCTTCCCCATAGGTTAAGTAATCATTTATGTCTATTTTCTTCTTCCCTGATATGCATTTATATAGCATAATCATGACACCTCTTTTCCTTCTCTCCTGTAGTCTTGGTAGATTCAGTTTATTTAGCCTTTCTTCCTAGCTTAGATCCCTTAAGCTTGGTACCCATCTTGTAGCGGCCCTTTGAACTTTTTAAATCTTGTCTATGTGTTTTTTGAGATGAGGACTCCAGACTACTGATGCATACTCCAGGGTTGGTCTGATGAATGATGTTATTATCCTTCTTAGCATGTCTTCATTTATGTATGTGAATGCTATTCTCATATTTGCAAGCAGTGTATACATGTTCCGTACCTTCTCACTGATGTGGTCAGCCGGAGATAGTCTGTTATTGATAATCACACCTAGGTCCTTCTCTCTTTCTGATGTGTGTAGGGTTTTATTTCCTAATGTATAATCCCAATCAGGTCTTTTTCCACTTTTACCAAACTTGATTACATGACACTTGTCCACATTGAATTCCATTTGCCATGTATTGCTCCATTCATGAAGTTTATTTAATTCTTCTTGTAGCTCTTTACAAGAGTGTCTGTTAGTAATTCTCCTTTGTATTTTTGCATCATCTGCAAACATACTTAGATAGCTTTCATTTCCAGTGTTACTGTTTATATCATTTATATACACTAAAAACATGATTGGTGCCAGCACTGAGCCCTGTGGTACTCCACTTGTCACTTCTTTCCATGATGAGTAATTTCCCCTTAGTACTGTTCTCATTTCTCTTTTCATAAGAAAATCTTGCATCCAACAATACAGATTGCCTCGAATTCCTCCTTGATGGTACAGTTTCCATAAAAGTCTTTGGTGTGGTACTGTGTCAAATGCTTTCTTGAAATCTAAATAGATACACCCATCCTTCTCTTTCCTGTTATGTGTCTGTTACTCTGTCATAGTAGCTCAACAGATTAGTAACACATGATTTTCCTTTTCTGAAACCAAACTGTCTTTCTGTTATCATACTGTGTTCTTCTAGGTGATTTACCCGAGCTTTTCTTATAAGCTTTTCTAATACCTTGCATACAACACTGGTTTGTGATACTGGTCGGTAGTTAAGTGGATTTTGTCTATTCCCTTTCTTGAATAAGGGAGCAATATTTGCTTTCTTCCAAATATCAGGTAGTTTACCTTGACTCAAGGATTTCTTGAAAATTAAAAATAATGGTTTACTTAACTCCTTTGCACATTCACGTAGCACCCAACATGAATTTTCATCAGGACCATTTGCTTTTCCTTTGTCTAATTTACTTAGCTCCTCCTGTATTACTTTTTCTGATGTTTGTATCTCTGGTAGTATGTGTGGGCATGCATGTTCCACATAATCCCTCTCAAAATTTTTTTCCTCTGTAAAAACTGATTGGAAATTCTTATTTAGTGCTTCACAAATATCTTTCTCTTGTGTATAGGTGGTTCCATCGTCCATAATGGATTGTATTTTATCTTTTACTTTGGTTTTGCTTTTGATGTAGCTGTAAAATAGCTTTGGTTGATCACTACTTTTATTTATGATATCCTCCTCGAACTGTTTTTGGGCTTCCCTCCTTATTCTCGTATAATCGTTTCTAGCCTGTTTGTAATTATTATATGCCCTTTCACTATTGTGTCTTCTGTATCTATTCTACAACAAATCTGTTTTTTCTTTTGATTTTTTACATTCTGCATTGAACCATTTCTTTATTTTCTTTTTGGCTTCTTTGTGCTGTGGGATGTACTTCTGGACTCCTATTTCATAAAGTTCACAGAATTTTTCATATATAGTATTTAAATCTTGTCCTCTAAGCGCCTTTTCCCAAGCAATTTCTAAGAAGTACTTCTTTAGGTCATGATACTTTCCCTTTTTATAATTTAGGCTCTTTTTGTAACTTTCATTGCTGTTAACTGTGTCATATGCTATCCTGAAATTGCAATTCAGTACTGTATGGTCGCTTTTGCCGAATGGAGGGTGATATATTAAATTGTCAGTATCGTTTTCTTACCTAGTAAATATGAGATCTAGCATTGAGGGCACATCGAGTCCTCTTTTTCTGGTGTTTTCCCTTACATGTTGCGTTAGGAAAAACTCTTGCACAAGATCCAGGAGCTTTTGGTCCCAACAGGTTTCTTGGCTTATTATATCTAGAGTATTCCAATTTTTATTTGTATTAAAATCTCCAGTTAGTATAATTCTTTCCGATTTCTCCTCCATTTTAAGTAGTAATGCTCATAAACTCTGAATTGTACTCTCCGCCAGGTCCTCATATTCGTCTCTTTCCTATGTGTTTGATCTGGGTGGCATGTACAAATTGGCTACAATTACTTTCCCTTCAGATGTATTTATCTCTACTGCAATCAGTTCTACTTGTGAGGGTATATCTAGTTCTATTTCTTTGATTTTTAGATTTTTCTTAGTTAATATTATAATTCCTCCTCCCTTTTTCAAGTTCCTATCTCTTCTCCATATATTATATTCCTCTAAGTTTAGGATGTCATTTGATATCCTTTGTGTTAGTTTTGTTTCTGTTAGGCATATTATATGTGGTTCATTTTCTCTGACATTCATCTCTAAAAATTTAGATACCATTCCATCCACATTTGAGTACATCAACTTAATCAAATTGTTTATATACTTGTCATGATTTGGTTCTACTGCCTTCCTCCTTTTTATTCCCTCCTGTTTATGTACCACTTTCGTACCTGCAATCCAATTACTTTGTAAAAAAATGTATTCTTCTCCTCTGATCTTCCTTCATTTTTTGTTTTTGCTTCCTCCCTCTTCTCTTTTAGTAATTCCAGTTCCTCTTGTGTTAGGCATCTTTTTATCCATACATTTTTGAACTCCTCTTTTTCCATAATATTCTTTGCATTTTTTAGTATCTCCTCCATGGTGTTTACACTCTGGAAGGTTACCTTTAGGGGTCTTGACTTGCTTTTCTCGTATTTCCCTAACCTTTTGTGTTCCTCTATGTCTTTACTACAGATTTCCTCTGATACTTCTTTCAATATACCCATTACATTTGCCATCTCCATTTTGTCTCTTGAGATCTTGTTTTTTACTTCTTCCTCTTCTATACCAGTGATTACTATAGATTTGTTGATATCTACTTTATGTAACTCTTCCAGTACTTCTTTTTCTGATACAGTAGGACCTCACTATAACAGACTAATTGGGGCCCAAACCATTCTGAAAAATGCGAAATTCCAATAAAAGCGACATCCGGTGTTCCCCCTGCTAACCCGGACTTTTTCCAACATATCAGACATTAGTCCGGATCACGTGAAGGGTTTTTAAACTGTTTTGACTACCATTGCGGTACTCTACTGTGTTACAACTTCACTGCATTAATTAAATGGTATAATATATATAATAATACTGTATTGTTCACTGATAAACATGTCTTTTATTTACCTTAGTGTGGTGAACATACCAGTAGCTGAAGTGGTCAGGCAGTCTGGACTGCTACTGGCTTTATCAGACTTTTTCCGATATACAGGAATTTAGTCCAGTAGCTCCTCAAGTCCGATAAAAATGATTTCCGGTCTATTGAAGTCCGGTATATCGAGGTTTGACTGTATTTGTGTATATGGTAATACATGTGGGCATGCATGTTCCATATCATGTATCTCAAAATTTTTCTCTTTTGTAAAGACTAGTTGGAAGTTTTTAACTAGTTCTTCACAAAATATCTTTCTTTTGTGTATAGATGATCCCCTCATCCATAATGGGCTGTATTTTATCTTTAACTTTGGTTTTGCTTCGATTGTAGCTGTTAAAAAGCTTGGGTTGATCACTACTTTTATTTATGTCCGTGTCAAATTGTCTCTGAGCTTCCCTCTTTATCTTTGTATATTCATTTCTTGCTTGTTTACAGTTGTTATATGCCTTCTCAGTATTGTGTTTTCTGGATCTATTCCACAGCAAGTCACTTTTTTCATTTGATTGTTTTACATTCTGTATTAAACCATTTCTTTATTTTCATTCCTGTTGCTTTGTGCTGTGGGATGTAATTTTGGACTCCTGTTCCATAAAGGTCACAAAGCTTTCTATATATATAATATTTAAATCTTGTCCTCTAAGTTCCTTTCCCAATCTGTTTCTAAGAAATACTTCTTCAGGTCATGTTATTTGCCTTTTTTGTACTTTAGACTTTATTTGTAACTCTCATTAATGGAAACATACACAGTCCTGAAGTTACAATTTAATACTGCATGGTCACTTTTGCCGAATGGGGAGGGGTGGGGATACATTATATTGTCAGTTTCATTTTCTTGCCTGGTAAATATAAGATCTAGTACTGATGGATCATCAAGTCCTCTTTTTCTGGTGTTTTCCTTAACATGCTGTGTTAGGAAAAACTCTTGAACAAGATCTAGGAGCTTTTGATCCCAACTGCTTTTATGGCTTTTTACGTCTAGAGTATTCCTATTTATATGTGAATTGAAGTCTCCAGTTAATATAATTCTTACAGATTTCTCTTCCATTCTATGTAATAATGTTCTTAAACTCTTAATTGTACTTTCTGACAGGTCTTCTTCTTTCCCAAGTGTTTGTTTTGGGTGGCAAGTATAAATTTGCCACAATCAATTTCCCTTCAAATGTGTTAATTTCCAGTGCAGTCATTTCTACTTGTGAGGGTATATCTAGTTTTCTTTCTTTTAATTGTAAATTTTTCTTTGTTAAAAATAAAATTCCTCCTCCTTTCCATAAATTTGTCTCATCTCCATATATTGTATTCCTTTAAGTTTAGAGTATTGTTTGATAACTTTGGGATTTATTTTTGTTTCAGTTAGGCAAATAATGTGTGGTTCTTTTCTTTGATATAGTCTTCTATCTCTAATAATTTAGACACCATTCTATTTACTTTTGGGTACATCAACCTAACCATCTTGTTAACATACTTGCCATAACTTAGAGTCTACTACCGTCCTCCTTTTTGTTCGCTGTTGGTTATGTACCACTTCTGTACCTGCAATTCAATTACTTTGTAAAAAAAAAAAAAAAGTACTCTTACTCCTATCTCCCTGTGTTCTTTGTTTTTGTCTCCTCCCTCCTCTCTTTTAGTATTCCCAATTCCTCTTGAGTTAGGCATCTTTTTATTCATGCGTTTTTGAATTCCTCTTTTTCCATGAGTTTGTTTGCATTTTTTAGTATTGCCTCCACAGTGTTCACACTCTGGAAGGTTACTTGCAGAGGCCTTGACTTATTTCTATCATAATTCCCTAGCCTTTTGTTTTCCTCCATGTCTTTATTACAGATTTCCTCTGCTATTTCCTTCAATATGCTCTTTACATTTGCCATCTCCTTTTTGTCCCTCGATTTTTTTTTTTCTAATTTCTTTCTCCACTATCCTAGTTACGACTGTAGGTTTATTGATATCTGCTGAATCTTTGACCAATTTTGGGTTGTTTTGGATTATTTTTTTCATTTCCTTTCTAATGCTTTTTTCTTCGACTCTTGTTTGTAGGTCTTTACTTACTTTCACCATTTCAGCATACATAGTTCCCACATCATCTTTATAACTTTGCATCACTTCATTCACCTGGGTTATCTTCTCTTCACTATCACTGTTTTGGTCTATCAGACTACTTGCTTGCCTAATTGTCTCAGTATCAAATCTGAATTCCTCCATAATACTCTCATGGTTGACAACTGTACTTGTCATTTCATTGATCTTCCTTTTTAAGTGTGTGTGTGTGTGTGTGTGTGTGTGTGTGTGTGTGTGTGTGTGTGTTTATTTCCACATTCCCTTTCAACCCTCTTCAGTAGGAGAAAACTTGAAAAAGATGGAAGAGTCATTCACATTCATTGTTTTGATTTTCGTATATAATGGTTTGCACAAAAACAAGCTTGTAGCATGCACAACCTGGGCCTCTGATCACTTGGCTGATCATCCCGATCCCTTCAAAACTCACCACGTGACAAATGCTCGCGCCTTTAGTATAGCCTACTATTTTATTCCATTTTTGCTCCTCTCCGTACACGCCCCTCACACTCCTGGAGGCAGGATATCTACTGAATGATTCAGATCTTTTTCACTCCATCCATCTGACTCCTCCTTAGTCTCCCTTTTCCTTCTATTCTCTTTATTTTCAAAACGTAGGCTATGTCGTCATGTTAAGCAAAAACTATTGGACTAAAATAAATAAGCAGTGCCCTGATACCATACTAAAACTCAGGGGCGTCATTTCAGTTTTCCTTGGGGTGGGGGGGCATAGGCTATTTAGGAGGCCCCCCTACTCCAAACTCCCCACATGGGTGAGGTGCCGAGCGAGCATTTTGAAGCCACATGGAAAGCTATATTTAGGGAATTAAAGCAGTAAACAAATGTATATACTGTATATAATTATCTGTTAAACCAATTTCTTCCTGACACACACACACTAATGGATATTCTAGCACTGGCAGTATGTCTGTATGAAGTTGAATATGTAATTTAAAGTGCATGGTAAAGTACATATCATTGCATTATATGCTAATAACCTTGGACAACAGACCAAACAGTAATTAAAATATTTGAATTGGTGAAAGCTTAAACTTACTTCACTCTTATAGCCTAATGAAAATATAATGACTATGAAATTGAGAATGAAAAGATGTCAACTTGTAACTGAATTAAAAATGGAAAGCTTTTAGCTTACTAGCCCCCAAAATACCATGAACCGTATAAAGCAATGTGAAAAAGTAAGCTCTACACTAAGAGGTGGGAGAAATAAAATGATGTTTTTTTAATTTGGGAGATGCTTAGGTAAGAATATATTAATTCCAGAATTCATTGGAGGAAATTGAAAACTTAACTACGTGTATTTATTGGATTGAAAAATGAGTAAGCTACTGCAACAGTGGATATCTCCATGATCTCTGCTTTGTAAAGTTATCAACCCGGATGCACGAACGGCCTTAAGGCTACACACGGCCTTAAGTCGGGTAGTTTAAGGCCGTAGGTCGCTAAGGCCCATGCACGAAGCACTTACAGGAGGGTAAGCCTCGGTAAGGCCGCCTCAGCCGCTGAGGCTGGGTCGGAGCAGCCTTACTGTATTGAGACCCGTAAATAAAGTAACTCCGATATGATATTCTCTATAGCACAAACCGGACCAAACTTGTTATTGTTTATCTCGGTATGGAGTTGATGGTTGCGTGTAAACTAGATCGTGCTTTGAGAAGGGAATGAAGGTTTTCTGGATCCACTGAACCCCCATAACATAAATGATTACCATGCATTGAGACAATATCAACTCCCCAGGAGCAAATTTCTTCGTTTAACAGAGCTTGAGCCTCATACTGGGAGTGTCACGCTACACTCCCATGCCATTCTTGCCTACACAACAATTTTTGGCAACCCATGGGAATTTTCAAAGTGTTGTTGGAGAGTGGTATTCATCAGTCAACAAGTATATCCAAAGTGGTATCACGTGTGACAGATGCTTTATACAGGAAATGACAGAAAAATTAAGATGCCCAGTGCTTTGCTGAGAAGAACAGAGACTAGAGGGTTTCCACAGTATAAATAATTTTTCTAAAGTGCTTGGGTCCCCCATGAGAAGAGAGGGAAAGAACACATCCCCAGTATCCCTGCTTGTAAAGGGCAACTAAGGAGGAGCCTTTTTGTTTTCAGTCCTTCATTCCTAACTGTCCTCTTCTGTCTTCTGTCCTACCCCCTTTTCTTGATGTTTGCATGTTTCTTATGGTCTTTATTTTCCCTCTACTTCTGCTTTGCCATGCAGCCATATTATGGGATGGTGATAATTCTTCATTGTTAACTTCCTAAAGTGCTTGGAGCAATGGACTGAACCTTTATACCAATTAAGGCCCTAGATCACAAAGAATATGTATTTGTCAGTTGCAATGGGTTCCATTCACTGGATGTGCAAGTTGTGACAGCAACAAAATGATATTGAGCTGTAATTACAGATATCCTGGCAGCACTCACGCTGCCTATATCTGGGCTAATTCTAACCTCCACCAGAGATGTGAACCAAGGTGTCTATGGTGACAATTTTCTGCTAGGTAACTGTGGTTGCTGATTACTTTGTGTGAAGTTAGACAATGGTTAGGTAAAACATGGCAAACATAATAAGTTTCCGTTCATATTGCTATTTTGTTTCTTTACTCCTAAACCCTCTCATCTTACTAATGTTTTAAAGGTTGTTTGGGTGTAATGCTGGAGTGCTTTTCATTGCACCCTACATTGTTTTCAATTAATTACTGATACTTCACTTGCTTATCCTTGACTGTTGTGTTAATGTTACCGGCATTGTGTGAAAATAAGGTATTGTATAGAATGCCCAGGTATTCGACAGAATGTCTACCATTTTTTGGCAAGGTATGAAAGAAGCTTATTTCATTCTGACTTTATACATTTGACCTAGGGATTTTATTAGAATGCCTAGGTATTCTGTAGAATGTCTAGCATTTTTATGGCAAAGTATAATAACCAAAAAGGGGTTAGGCTGGGATAATCTAGGTTAAGTTTAAGTTAGGTTAGGCTAGGTTAGATTAGGCTAATTTAAAAGAGCGCTGTTAGGCGTTTACCTAAATTAACCTAACCTAACCAACCTATATCGAATTTGAACGAAGCCTAGACTATCCCAGCCTAACCTAACCGCAGTCTAAATTAGCCTAACATACTGAAATAACAGATTTCACGTTTGCCGGTTTGCTACAATTTGGTCGTTTCTCACTTTGCCTAAAACAAACACGGTAATCTACAGAATACCAGGGAAATGTGTACAGATGATTTTCTTAGATCTTGTCTTGAAATTTTAGCATTACATAGTTTACCTAGGCATTATATGTGACGGGTTTCCCACTTTGCCGGTAACATAAACACTCGCTCTCGCCTCTCACCCCCAGCTGATTCATGAAGCTCTGTGATTGGCCCAGTGTTTCTGTGTTCTGCCGTCTGATTGGTCGGAAGAGTCTCAGCTGACGCACGAGATTTCCCCCAAAACATTCCCTACAGTTAAGGCCAGCCTTAGCTAAGGCCAATGCACTAAACTTAAGTCAGCCTTAAGACAAGGCAAGGGGTCGTCGTGCATGGGCCTTAGAGGCAGCCGTAGGGCCGCCTTTAATATTTCATTTAAGGCCAGCCTTAAGGCTGCCATCCGTCGGAGTTTTGTGCATCCCTGCCCAGGGTGTTAATGTTAAGATTTTTAACAAGTTCCTTTTCTGAGGCCATTAGTAGAAAGTCGCTCAAGCGATCAATTCTCATTGAGGTTCAGGTTCTTAGATGTCTTGACTGAGCTAAGTACTGAAAAAAGTAGTTATATGTCTTGACTGAGCTAAGTACTGAAAAAAGTAGTTATATGTCTTGACTGAGCTAAGTACTGAAAAAAAGTCGTTCATTGCCTGCAGTTACAGGAAGGGTGATAAGAATTTTGACAATTATCACAATTTCTGAATATGCACAATCTAATGGTTTGACTTCATATAATTGAAACAGATTCTTTGGCTTGTCACTCTTTCTTAGAAAATGTCTTTTTGCGACAGATAATTGGGAAACTACAGTAGAAGAATTTCATCTATTTATATATCTTTATAAGACTGTACTATAACAGAAAGCTTCTCATATTCCAGAAAGTCTCTGGAACTGCAATGAAATCCATTCATTACTTCTATTAGGGGCATCTTTTGTGTGAAGCGAATATCAGGCTCTGAGAGAAATCAATCTATCAAAATAGGTTCTTTTGGTTTCAGTCTTTGGAGCAATACAAGTACTCAACTCATTTCTCCCTAGAGCTCAATTAGTTAAGAAGCTCTTTAGTCTTGATGATACTTTCTGAATTCTCTTAGGCCTGCTCAACTGATCTGAATTTTCCAAGTTGGTATCAGCCTCATATGCTGAAGTAAAATCTTTAGCTTTGTCAAAAATATCAGAGAAAGCCTTGTCCGTTCTCAGGACTTGCAGTTCTTTAATAGTTGACTGTATGAGAGAGCAAGGTTCTGATAGTAAGGCTTCCTTTGGTTGAAGCTGATCTGATAGACTATTGGTAACTCTAAGGACTTGTTCAATAATATGTAGATCCATTATGAACCTAAAAGACTTAAATTTTTGTACAGTCCATTTGCTTCTGTTGCAGCTTCTGAATCAGAACCCTCTGGAACTGTATGAAGCACTGATAGCAAACTTCCATAGCGAAGCTTAACATTTCATATTGACCTATAACAGTAAGACCATCTGGTTACAACAGGTCTTTCTAGTGTCAAAACCTGAAGATCTTCTGCTTTCTGTGCCTCAACGAAAAGTTGGTTCCCAGTGTTACTGTTAGTAATAAATTTGTAAAGTGTGTTAATAACTGAAAAAAATGAAGAGAGGCCACTGGTGTTCTTTATGCAGTCGCCCAGTTCTAAATTCAGCCTATGTACATGGCAATGTATGTATACTGCTTGGGGAATTTTATCCCGTAGGCATGCTTGAACCCTGCTAGAGCATCTACTCATTACACTAGCACCATCATAACACTGAGTCAAACAGACCAAATTAAACCAGGTTGTTCTATCTCTTTATATAAAAATTAGCTAAACTTGCAGTATCAACTTTTTCCATGTGATAGGTTCCAATGACACGTTCCATCACAATACTCTCACTAAAGTACCTCACAAGAATAGCCATCTGTTCTTTTCTTGACAAGTCTTTCCTTTCATCAACTATAACTAAAAAGTACTTGCTTCTTGTGCTTCAGCACAAACTGTGTCCACGATGTGCCTTCCAACAACTGATATCAACTCATTCTGGTATTGAGGACTTGTGTAATGGCCATATCGTCGATCTCACTTTTGATTTAGAGAGGGATATGAATCAGCATTTACGTGAAGAATTTCTACAAAATTTCCTGAATTTAATGTATCACCACCCTCATTATGTTACCGAAAAGACAGGCCTTGCCGTCCCACTAATGCAGTGACTTTTCAAAGTAATTTTACATGTTCCCTGTTGTCCTCAATTTCTTGTAGCCTAGCTGAAGGTAGAGAAGATGCTACAGACTGAGTGGACCTTGACTGAATATCCTTGAAATTAGACCAAGCTATAATACTATTAATGCCTGATGTTGTTTGAGTTGGGTACTGATATCCTTCCATTTCCTTGTTCCAACATCAATAAAAGGTCTCCTACCTAGTCCTTCTCCCTTACGAACAAATGCTCCAGCAAAGTGCCTAAATGGGAAGCAGTAACATGCATCTTCAGACACCGAGTATTCTAACCAAGAAAAGATATCAAAATAAGGACTTCTGAATGTCCTATTATTCTGACTGCTTGAGTAGCGTGGCAATTTTGGTTGACTGGGTTTATCACAGGGGGACTTACATATATCAACTACTTTAGTCGCTTGAGTTTGTGATGTGGATGGACTGTCTTTTGTATCTTTTTGAACTTGGTTCAGTGCAACAGTATGTGCTAATATGACTTCTCCTTCATCAACAGGAATCAAATCTGAGTCTTGACTAGAGGATAATGTAATGGCTAAGTCAGTATTGTCGGTTGCTTTACAGGTTGAAGAACTTGAAGCTCTACAGGCATCATCATCCTATAAAGTGAAAACATATATATATATATATATATATATATATATATATATATATATATATATATATATATATATATATATATATATAGTTATATCTATCTATCTATATACCTAGGCTGCTTCCCCCAAGGAAAGGGAGGTAGCCGACACAGGACGACACATTCCCCATTTACTCATCCATTCAAACACATTCATTCGTATCTTAGCCCCAATGGGGAGAACGGACAGGTCCTCACCGCACCACACCGCACAAGGGCCAACTGCGACAATGCAGTCAGTGACATCTGCTGCAGGGCCCGACAGCAGAGCTGGTTTACCCCTGCCACATCATAACAGACCAATCCCCTTACCCGCAACTGACCTGACTAGCTGATCAGACCAAATGCGGGAGAATATCCCCTCAGGGCTACGTCATCATTTATTCATTCACAATTTATCTCCATTTATTTCTGTCATGCACAGCCACTCTTCCTTGTCAACAGACATCCCTCTCGCATCCAGCGCTCTCTTCACACTGTCCATCCATCCTATTCGTGGTCTTCCTCTCAGCCTTACACCTCTCACATCAGATCTAGTTATCTTTTTCACCAATCGCTCATTATCCATTCTCTCCATATGCCCAAACCATCGCAACACCCTCTGCTCAACTCTACCAGCCATCTCCCGAACAACTCCAGTTCTCCTTCGCACTTCATCATTTCACACTCGATCCATACGCGTCACTCCACACATACTCCTCAGACACCTCATCTCCATTACATTCAAACTTTTCCTCTCTGCTACACCCATATTCCATGTTTCAGCCCCATATAACGCAGTCGGTACCAAAACACCCTCATACAGCCTTCTCTTTACATCCATTCTAAGCAAACGACATCTAAACACTTTTTTCATTCCTCCCAGCACCTTTCCTACTTCATTTATTCTAAACTTCACTTCTGCATATATTCTTCCATCCACAGCAACATGTGACCCTAGATGATTAAAACACTATACCTTCTCAAGCAACTCGCCATTCAAAACTATATTCATCCCCCTACCATCTACCAACCTCGTAATCTTCTTCACTTTACTCTTATTCTCATTTACTTTCAATTTCCTCCTTTCACACACCCTTCCAAACTCCTCTACCAACTGTCTCAATCTCTTCTCTGAATCAGCCACCAGTGCAGTATCATCTGCAAACAGCAGCTGCTTCAGATTCCACTCTCCACCATCAACATTCACCAGACTCAGACCTCCACCTAAAACTCTTGCATTCGCGTCCCTTACAACACCATCCATGTAAATATTAAACAACCAAGGCGACATCACACATCCCTGTCGCAGCCCCACTCTCACGGGAAACCAATCACTCACAGCATTCCCACTCTTACACACGCTCTACTATTTACATAAAAACTTTTCACCCCTTTTAGTAACCTATCATCAAATCCATACAATCTTAAAACAGTCCACAAAGCCTCCCTATCAGTTCTATCATACGCTTTCTCTAAATCCATAAATGCCCAAAACGCATCCTTGCCCTTCGCTAAATACTTTTCACACACTTGTCTCACAGCAAACACCTGATCCACGCATCCCCTCCCTCTCCTAAAGCCACACTGCTCATCACCAATCACTCCCTCTGTACCCTCTCTAACTCTCATAATTAACACTCTACCATACACCTTATCTACAACTCTCAACAGACTTATACCCCTAAAGCTAGTACATTCATGCTTATCACCCTTGCCTTCATACAACGGGACCACACAAGCACTTACCCAGTCAATTGGCACCATACCTTTCACAAAGCACACATTCAACAGTCTTACTAACCAGTCAATAATAGTCACTCCACCACCCTTTAGGCATTCCACAGCACACCCATCCATACCTGCAGCTCTCCCTGTTTTCATCTCCTTTACTGCCTTCTCCACTTCCTCCTTCGTGATCAAAGAATCATTCAAGTCTCCCAACACATTTATTCCTTGAACCCTTCCATCCGCCACAATCTCAGCCACCCTTTCCTCCTCTACATTTAACAATCTTTCGAAATACTCTGCCCATCTCTTCCTTACTGCATCCATCTCAGTTAACATCCTTCCATCCTCTGCTTTTACTCGTTCTTCCTTCCCAGACTCTCCCTTTCGCACCCTTTTCACCTCCTTCCAAAACATTTTCTTATTCTGTTGAAAATTCTCTGTCAGCCGCCTACCCTACCTCTCATCTGCTGCCACTTTAGCATCATGCACAGCCCTTCTCGCCCTATTCCTCTTTTCCTTATACCTTTCATATGACATCTCATCCTTCCTCTGCAGCCGCACTTCATATGCACGTCTCTTCTCAGCTACAGCCATACTTACTTCATCACACCACCATTCACTTCCTTTTCTTACACCACCACCCACATGTCTCACACCACACACCTCTTCTGCATGCCCCACCACAGCACTGTTAAACAACTGCCATTCCTCCTCCACACTACCATTCTCCCGATCTCTCATTGCGTTCCACTCATCTTTCAATTTCTCCTGATACTCTATCTTTTTCTCTCTTTTATCCAACTCACTCACTTTAAAAATCTTCCTGCCACACCTAACCCTCCTAGCTCACACCCATATCTTACCTACTCTTAACTTTCCCTCCACCAGGTAGTGGTCAGACATACTTCCACCCTCCCTTCTCAGAACTCTCACATCCAACACTCTTCCTATGACATTCCTAGACACAACCACATAGTCCATCAAAGCTCTATCAACAACCCTTCCACCCTCCTGTCTCACCCATGTATACTTATAAATATCTTTCTTCTCAAACAGCATATTTCCAGTCACCATCTCTCGCTCAACACACATCGCTATCATTCGTTCCCCATTTTCATTTCTTCCAGGCACACCATGCATACCAACTACACCTTCAACTGCTACATTTCCCACTCTAGCATTCAGATCTCCCATCATTACCACATTCACATTCGCTCCAAAACTCTGCAGACACTCATCAACATCATTCCAGAAAGACTCCCTCTCTTCTTCATCCCTTTCACTACCAGGCCCATATGCACTCACAAACACCCACAACTCACGTTCAAATTTCACTTTCACCCACATCAGTCTCGATGACACCTCCTTCCATTCAATCACATACAGCTGTACTTCCAGACTCACTAACAGGGCCACATCTTCTCTTGCCATTCCTCTATCAACACCTGACAATCTTCCATTCACACTTCCAAACATAGACTCACCCTTCCCTTTCATCTTCGTTTCACTCAAAGCTAACACATCCAACTTTCTTCTCACAAACATTCTCCCAATCTCCTCCCTTTTACCCTCAATCGTACTACATCCACGCACATTCATAGACCCAATCTTCAGGGTATGTGGATAACTCCATCCCCCATCCCTTTCTCTGGCCTGTCTCTTTTTAGGAACTAAGAAACAGAGGAGGGGGTCCCTAGTCCCCTCACCCCACCCCTTTTAGTCGCCTTTTACGACACGCAGGGAATACGGTGGCAATATTCTTCCTAACACAACCTGGCTGCAGAGTAGTAATACCATCCCATAGTGCGGCCAGATTGTGTCCCCCCCCCCCCGCCACAGGGGGAGGGACACAATTATATATATATATTTATATATATATATATATATATATATATATATATCTATATCTATATATATATATATATATATCTACATATATATATATATATATATATCTATATCTATATATATATATATATATTATCTATCTATCTATCTATTGCCAGACGCCTCAATCCAGTTTGGGGTGGCCACAAACAAATCGCCTCCAAGTCGCCCTGTCCCCCGCCATTTCACTGCCCTGCTCCCAACTCACACCCCCCTCTCTCATATACCTCTCCACCCCATCCCTCCATCTCATCCTGGGACGCCACCTCCCTCTTCCCCCCTCCACCTCACTCATATACACTCTCTTCGTCAGTCTTTCACCCTCCATCCTCTCCACATGGCCAAACCACCTCAGTGTGTTCCTCATAACGCTTCCTATCACATCCACATCCACACCACAACGCTCCTTTATATCCTCATTCGTCAGCCTGTCTCTCCACGTGACTCCACAGGCTCCTCTTAAATAACTCATTTCCACTGCTCTCACTCTTGACTTGTGTCCTTCCAACAATGTCCAAGCATCACTTCCGTACGTTAGAGTTGGTATCACAATACTGTCATGTAGTAACTTTTTCACTTCCATGCTCACTTCCCTGTTTCTTATCACTGCTTTCAAGGAACCAGCAACCTTTCTTCCCTGTTGTACCCTTTCAAGCACTTCACCCTCCAAACCTCCATCCTTACTCATCACACTACCCAAATACTTAAACGTACTCACATTTTCCAATTCCTCACCATCCAACCTCACTGTACATTCACTAACTTCACCTCTCTCAAAGACCATCACTTTACTCTTCCCTACATTCACCTTTAGGTTCCGTTTCTTACACACTCTCTCAAACTCATCCAACAAGCCTTGCAGCTCCCCTTCGTCTTCACTCAACAACACAGTATCATCTGCAAACAACAGTACAGGGAGTTTCCAAACACTATCCTCTCTCACCAGGGCCACTCCAACATCCACTACCCTATCTTGTACCTCTTTTATTACCCCATCCATGTATATATATATATATATATATATATATATATATATATATATATATATAGTTGTGAGTAAAAGATGTAAGAAGGACATATGAGAGTATGGATCAGTTGGGTCAAGGACTGTGTGGGTAAGATTGAAAGTTGGAATGCAAATGTGGGCGATTGTGTGCGTGTATGCACCAAAGCAAGATCGTGCAATCAGAGTGAGAGAAGAGTTCTGGACAAATGTGGAAGTGTGCATGGAAAAGTTTGGAAAGAATGAGAGAGTGTTTTTGATCAGTGATATGAATGGTAAAGTAGGGAATGTGAAGGTGGATGGAATAGTTGATGAGTGGGGTGTGCCTGCTGAGATAGATGAGAATAGCAGTGCGTTAGTGGACATTTGTGCTGGGAGGGGGTTGGTGATAGCCAATACCCTCTTCAGGCATAAAATGATCCACAGGTATACATGGCGAGTGATGAGAAGAGTGGGTGGTGAACTGTGTGAAAAGAAGGCAATGACTGATTATGTGTGTGTGGATGAAAGGATGCGAAGATATATAATGGATGCAAGAGTTTATAGAGGTTGGGGGAGTGGACTTTCTGATACAAATAAGATGGAGTAATAGAAGAAAGGAAGGACGGGAAGAAGGAGTGTTCCCTAGGGGAGTGGAAAGGTTACAAGGGGATGAGAAAATGGCAGAATATAAGAGAGAAGTGGAGGAACGATTGGGCAAATATGAATTGGAGCAGATGGGGGACGTGGAAGGTGTGTGCAGGATAATCACAGAAGAAATATGTGCAGCATGTGATGTGGTGCGTGTGATGAAGAGACGACGGAGAGGGGTGCAAGGAACAGCGTGGTGGAATGAAGAGGTGAGACAGGCTGTGGCACAAAAGAAGAAAGCATACAATGAATGGATGAGAAATAAGGGCGCGGAAGAAGTTGAGAGGCGGAAGAGAGTTATATGTAGAAAGAAAGAGGTAAAAAGATTAATAAGAGAGAGTAAGAAGAGAGTGCATGAGGAATTTTAGTGTAAGTGGAGGGACTGTAAGAAAATGTTCTGGATAGAGATGAAGAGAGTAAGACAGGGTGGAAGTGAAGTTAGCGGGGAGTGAAAGATATTTTAATGGTAGATTACTAGTGGAGATGGGAGAAAAATTGAGCAGATGGAGAGAACACTTTAAGGAATTGTTGAACGTAGAGGATGGAAGTGATGCGAGTATAAGTGGCTGGGGAATGGCTGGGAGAAGGAGGGAGGTGAGAAGACAGGAAGAAGTCAGTAGGATAGAAGTTGTGGAAGCAATGAAGAATGTTAAAATGGGGAAAGCACCAGGAATTGATGGAGTGTGTGGTGAAATGTTGAAGCATGGATGTGGAAGATGTGCAGATTGGCCTGGGAGGAAGGAAGAGTTCCGAAGGATTGGAAGTCATGTATAATTATTCCCTTGTACAAAGGAAAAGGGGAAAAAGAAGTTTGTGGTAATCATAGGGACATTTGTCTTCTTAGTATAACAGGAAAAGTGTATGGTAGGATGCTTATTGACAGAGTTAGGGAAATAACAAGGGAATTAGTTGGAGAAGAACAGGGAGGCTTTAGGAAGGGAAGAAGTTGTGTAGATCCGATATTCATTCTTAGATCCTTAGTGGAAAAATTTCTAGAGAAGGGGAAAGAAGTTGTATGCGGCTTTCATGGATTTCGAGAAAGCATATGACAGGGTGGATAGACAAGGATTGTGGAGAGTATTAAGAATATATGGAGTAGATGGGAAGTTGCTGAATGCTGTGAAGAGTATGTATGATGGTGCTAAGGCTCCAGTGCGTGTGGATGGTGAACTGAGCAAATTTTTCTCTTTCAAGGTTGGGTTGAAACAGGGATGTGTCATGTCTTCATGGTTGTTCAGTCTGTTCATGGATGGGGTAAGAAAAGAGGTACAAGGTAGGGTAGTGGATGTCGGAGTGGCCCTGGTGAGAGAGGGTAGTGTTTGGAAACTCCCTGTACTGTTGTTTGCAGATGATACTGGGTTGTTGAATGAAGACGAAGGGGAGCTGTAAGGCTTGGTGGATGAGTTTGGGAGAGTGTGTAAGAAATGGAATCTCAAGGTGAATGTAGGGAAGAGTAAAGTGATGATCTTTGAGAGAGGTGAAGTCAGTGAATGTACAGCGAGGTTGGATGGTGAGGAATTGGAAAGTGTGAGTACGTTTAAGTACTTAGGTAGTGTGATGAGTAAGGATGGAGGTTTGGAGGGTGAAGTGCTTGAAAGGGTACAGCAGGGAAGAAAGGTTACTGGTTCCTTGAAAGCAGTGATAATACACAGGGAAGTGAGCATGGAAGTGAAAAAGTTACTACATGACAGTATTGTGATACCAACTCTAACATATGGAAGTGAAGCTTGGATGTTGTTGGAAGGGCACAAGTCAAGAGTGAGAGCAGTGGAAATGAGTTATTTAAGAGGAGCCTGTGGAGTCACATGGAGAGACAGGCTGACAAATGAGGATATAAAGGAGCATTGTGGTGTGGATGTGGATGTGATAGGAAGCGATAGGAGGAATACACTTTGGTGGTTTGGCCACGTGGAGAGGATGGAGGGTGAAAGACTGACGAAGAGAGTGTGTGTGAGTGAGGTGGAGGGGGGGAGAGGGAGATGGCGTCCAAGGATGAGATGGAGGGATGGGGTGGAGAGGTATATGAGAGAGGGGTGTGTGAGTTGGGAGCAGGGCAGTGAAATGGCGTGGGACAATGCGACGTGGAGGCGATTGTTTGTGGCCACCCCGAACGGGATTTAGGCGTCTGGCAATATATATATATTTTTTTTTATGCGAGGAAGAAGGAACCAAAGGCCATGAGCCCGCAGTAACAGTTCCCTTCAAGAGAAAAACAAAATACAATAGAGAGCCAAATTCAAGATCCGATCAGTTTGACATGCCTGGACACACTACGTTTGAAAGACTGGAGATTATAGGCAGCAGGAAATACAGACAGAGGGAGACAGTTCCAGAGCTGACCTGTTGCATAAATGAAAGACTGGGAGTAACGGTTAACTCTTGCATTAGAGAGTTGGACAGAAAAGGGATGAGAGTTTGCTGCCAGACGGGTGCTACGCGCCCGTCGTAGAGGTGGAGGAATGCAAGCAGACAGTTCAGAGGAGCAGTGACCATTAAAGTAGCGATAGAAAAGAGATAAAGATGCAACAGTGCGGCGAAGAGACAGAGGTTGAAGGGAGTCAGTAAGAGGAGGAGAGTTAATGAGACGAAAAGCCTTTGACTCCACCCTATTGAGAAGAGCTGTATGTGGGGAGCCTCCCCATACATGAGAGTTGTACTCCACACAGGGGCAGATAAAACCCCTGTATAGAGTCAACAATTGTGCAGGGGTAAAGAAAGAGCGGAGTCGGCTTAGCACACCCAATCTCTTAGAAGCAGATTTTACAAGAGATGTAATATGATCTTTCCAAGATAAGTCCCGAGTAAATGAAGCCCCAAGCATGTTCAAGGATGATGCAGGATTAAGCTGAATATTATTAAACATTAGTGGGTATACCTGTGGAAGATTTTGTCGGGTTGATAGGTGTAAGAACTGAGTCTTAGATGCATTAAAGACAACCATATTATTTTTACCCCAGTCAGAGATATGAGCCAAGTCAGACATTAGGTGTGCCATAGCCTCATCCCTTATTTCTTGAAGTAACTGTTGAGATGGGCGTTGTGGGAACCGAATGGAAAGGTGAAGGGTGGAGTCATCAGCGTATGAGTGGATAGGGTTAGATGTACAGCTTAGAAGATCATTGATGAATAAAAGGAAGAGAGTTGGTGATAGGACAGAGCCCTGAGGAACACCACTGTTGATAGATCTAGGAGAAGAACGATGGCCGTCTACAACAGCGGCTATAGAACGACCAGAAAGGAAGCTAGCGATGAAGGCACAGATAGAGGGATAGAAACCGTAGGAGGGCAGTTTGGAAATTAAAGATTTATGCGAGACTCGATCGAAAGCCTTTGAGATGTCAAGTGCAATGGCAAAGCTTTCGCCAAAGTCCCGAAAGGAGGATAACCAGGAGTCTGAAAGGTAGGTGAGAAGATCGCCAGTGGAGCGTCCCTGACGGAACCCATACTGACGATCGGAAAGAAGGTTGTGATAGGAAAGATGCCTTAAAATTTTTCTATTAAGAATTGACTCGAAAACTTTTGAAATACAGGACGTTAAAGCAATTGGACGATAGTTGGAGGGTTGGGAGTGGTCACCCTTCTTTGGGACTGGCTGAATGAGAGCAAACTTCCAGCAAGAAGGAAAGGTACAAGTTGACAGACAAAGGCGAAATAGTTTGCCTAGGCAGGGTGTAAGCACAGAAGCACAGTTCTTGAGAACAACAGGAGGGACCCCATCAGGCCCATATGCCTTGTTAGTACTGAGGCCAGTGATGGCAGAAAATACATCAACTGAAGAAATTTTAATGTCAGCCATGAGGAAGTCAGAGGGGGGAAGTGATAGAGGAACAGCACCGGAATCGTCTAAGGTGGAATTGGAGGAGAAAGTCTGTGCGAAGAGATCTGCTTTATCAGTAGAAGAAATAGCTACAGAACCATCAGAGTAGAATAGAGGAGGGAAGGATGATGAGGTAAAGTTGTTAGAAAGATTTTTGGCAAGGTGCCAGAAGGAGCGGGAAGAATTCGAGTTGGAGAGTTGAAAGCATTTAGCATGGATGAAATTATTTTTAGTAGAGCGAAGAACAGACTTAGCACGATTCCGGGCAGAAACGTAAAGATGATGTGATTCAGGGGTGGGCTGGCTCCGGTACCTTTTGTAGGCCTTCTCCTTGTTGCGGACAGCATTAGAACAAGCGTGATTAAACTAAGGCTTTCTTGCGTTAGTCAAAGGATATGAGAAAGGAATGTATGCTTCCATGCCCGAGAGAATAACCTCCGTAATGCGCAAGGCACACTCAGATGGCTCACGGCCATGGAAGCAATAATCATTCCAGGGAAAATCAAAGAAGTACTGCCTGAGGGCCTCCCAGTCCGCGGCTCCAAAATGCCACAGACGACGTTTCCCTGGAGGGTCCACAGGCCGTACCGGAGTGATAGGACAGGTTAAGGTAATAAGGTTGTGATCGGAGGAGCCCAACGGAGAGAAAAGATTAACAGAGTAAGCAGAAGGATTAGTTGTAAGGAAGAGGTCAAGTATGTTGGAGCTCTCTCCAAGGCGGTCAGGGATACAGGTAGGGTGCTGTACAAGCTGCTCTAGGTCATTAAGGATAGAAAAGATGTAGGCTTGTTCACCAGGTGGATCCGTGAAAGGAGATGAGAGCCAAAGGTGGTGGTGAACATTGAAATCTCCAAGAATGGAGATTTCAGAGAAAGGAGAAATGGACAGAATGTGTTCCATCGTAGAAGTAAGATAGTCGAAGAATTTTTGATAGTCAGTAGAATTAGGGGATAAGTAAACAGCACAGATATATTTAGTTAGAGAATGACAGGAAAGCCGAAGCCAGAGTGTGGAGAATTCAGAAGAATCAAGTTCAGGAACACGAGAGCAAAATAAGTCGTTGCGTATGTATACACAACAGCCACCTTTGGCTTTGAAATGAGTATAGAGAAAGTAGGAGGATATATATATATATATATATATATATATATATATATATATATATATATATATATATATTATATATAGTTATCTATATATAGTTATATATATATATGTAGTTATATATATATAGTTATATATATGTATATATATATATATATATATATATATATATATATATATAGTTATATATATGGTTATATATATATATATATATATATATATATATATATATATATATATATATATATATATAGTTATATATATAGTTATATAGTTATATATATATATATATATATATATATTTATATATATATATATATATATATATATATATATATATACACACAGTACATCCCCACAGTATGCGAGTTCCGAGTACGCGATCCCCGTTCTATGCGAGGACCTTTTTTTTTTTTTCTTTTAGTATATTTTTTATCAGTACAGGAATTGAACTTCTTGTAAGGGAGACGGGCCGCAAAGAGTGGCCCAAACCTGGGGTTACGCCGAGTCCACGACATTGCCCCCCCAAGAAGCGATAACAGATAAAGGCCTATCTATCTATCTATTGCCAGACGCCATAATCCCATAAGGGGTGGCCATATGACTTTGAGTTAGTGGTTTTACGGGGAGGGGCACTAACCCTCCACCAACCCACTTGTTGACACGTAGGGAGCACGTATGGGTTGGTTATATGGTTACCACCCAGCATTGTAAATGGTTTCCTGGCTTACAGGAAACCATTTGGCTTGTCACTTAATGTAAAGCCACCTGTAAAAGGAAAGAAGAGCAATAAGAAGTGACAGGAAAGATGGGAGATATAGGAAGAGAGGAGGGCAGGCACAGGAAAAGAATGATAAAGGCTAAGGAAGAAGTAGCCAGCACTATATCAAGTGAGTGGATGATGGTCGCCACCACCTACCACCAATGATTTATCTTGTAAAGCCATGATCTTGTAGGTTTACTTTATCTTAGGTAATATGTCGTAGATAGTTTCCCTGTATAGTACAATACTTAGGTCTGAAAGGTGTCTCAAGGGTTCTATCTATCTATAGCCCGACGCCCTAATCCCGCAAAGGGTGGCTGCAGACAAAACGCCTCCAAGTTGCTCTGTCACCAACCATTTGACTACCCTACCCCCAATTCAACCCCCCCTCCCTCATATACCTCTCATCTCCATCCCTCCACCTCATCCTCGGTCTACCTCTCCCTCTCCCTCCCTCCACCTCACCTACATACACCCTCTTAGTCAGTCTTTTATTCTCCATTCTCTTCACATGTCCAAACCACCTCAATGTATTTCTCCTAATCTTCTCAGCCACATCCAAATCCACCCTACAGCGTTCCTTCACTTCTTCATTCGTCAACCTGTCCCTCCACGTCACTCCACATGCTCCTCTCAAGTAACTCATTTCCACTGCTCCCACTCTTGACTTGTTCCCCTCTTGCAAGGTCCATGCCTCGCTTCCATACGTCAGGGTAGGGATCACAATACTATCATGCAGTGACTTCTTAACTTCCATACTCACCTCCCTATTTCTCATCACTGCTTTCAGTGTACCAACGACCTTCCTTCCCTGCTGTACCCTTTCACGCACTTCATCCCCCAGAGTTCCATCCTTACTTATCACACTACCCAAGTACTTGAATGCACTCACATTCTCCATATCCTCACCATCCAACCTCACTGCACACTCTGTGACTTCATTCCTCTCAAACACCATAACTTTACTTTTGTTTACATTAACTTTCAGATTCCTCCACCTACACACTGTCCCAAATTCATTCACCAAACCTTGCAACTCCCATTCATCTTCACTCAACAGTACTGTATCATCAGCAAACAGCAACACCGGAAGCTTCCAAATCTCACCCTCATTCATTAGAGCCACCCCCACATCCACTGCCCTACCCTGCACCTCCTTTACAACCCCATCCATGTATATATTAAACAGCCATGAAGACATCACACAACCCTGTTTCAGTCCCACACTGAGATCAAAGAACTCACTCAGCTCACCATCCACTCGCATCGTAACCCTAGCTCCCTCGCACATACTCTTCACAGCACTCAACAATTTCCCCTCCACTCCATATATTCTTAATACCTTCCACATACCTTGCCTATCTATACTGTCATAAGCTTTCTCCATGTCCATGAAGGCAGCATACACTTTCCTTCCCTTCTCTAGATACTTCTCCACTAAACATCTTAGAACAAATATATGATCTACACACCCTTTTCCCTTCCTAATCCCCCTTGTTCTTCTCCAACTATAGTCTGTCTCAGGAAAAACGAATGTAGAATATCGTCTAGTTTACTCCAAAGTCACTCTCAATGGCCGAAGGCATCTGATTTAACGACCTGTGGGAATACAGGCTGGCCAGGGACAAGGCCTGAGGGCAAGAGGCACACACACACACACACACACACACACACACACACACACAATCAATCATTGAATGGGTATAAGTGACCCGCTATGCTCACAGGTCAATATGACCTGTGGTTCCTGTTTTTGGATGCAACTTTTTTTTTTTTTTTTTTGTTACAAAGCGCTAAAAATAAACGAAAAATATTGGACCAGTTATTCGTTGTATATTTAGATTTAATAGCATATTATTCCTTTTATTTTACTTTTTTTTTTTTTTTTGAGCTTGATTCGCCTGTCATCAAGAATTTGTAAGTTGGTATCTCAGGTCACAGCACCTGACTGACTCTCTCTCTAAACCTCTGCTTCCGTCCTTTCTTGTCTCCCTCCTCCCTCCCCCATCTACCCTCTCTCTCTCTCTCTCTCTCTCTCTCTCTCTCTCTTTCTCTCTCTCTTGTGTGTGTGTGTGTGTGTGTGTGTGTGTGTGTGTGTGTGTGTGTGTGTGTGCAATCATTATCATGACTAATGGTATGCTTTGTATTGGAAAGTAAAGATGAGGAGAAATATTGTGGAATCTATGGCGAATATTGTGGCAGAAGGGTGTAGACATGTATGAAGGTGAACGTTAATTGGCCCACAGGGAAATAATGACAGTTGCACATGCTGACGTCTAGAGGGGACTTCTTGTAGTTGTTCTCAATAAATATATTCCAATGTTTTATTTATTTTATAATACTTATATCACAGTTAAGTTATACTTTGCATTGACATTATTATTCACTGCTACAGAACCTTGAGAGAGAGAGAGAGGGGGTGGGGGCTGGTCATTCCCGGGGGACAAGTGGTCACTCCTTACCTCTCTCTGTCTAGCATGCAGACCCACCCCCCCTGAACTCAAAACATCATCCTTCCTGCCTTCCTATCCATCCCCATCCCCTCTCTTCACCTAGCTTTTTGCCCACATACACAACATTGTCACACACACACACACACACACACACACACACACACACACACACACACACACACACACACACACATACACAAACACGTTTTTTTAAATAACTGACGACCTACCAAAAAATCTATCATTCTATCAGAATATATATATATATATATATATATATATATATATATATATACAACTTAGAACTCTAAAACTTATATGTAAACTTAAGGAAACTGGCAAATGGGGACCCCCCCTTAGAAAAATCCTTGGTACGCCCCTGCTGGGCACTGATAGATAAATAGATGCTTCACATTGTTTTATTACTTAAGCGTCGTGTGTGTTTGTTTGTGTGTGTGTGTGTGTGTGTGTGTGTGTGTGTGTGTGTGTGTGTGTGTGTGTGTGTGTGTGTTTTCGTAGTAATAGCTGAGTAGCCTAGGGAAGAGGAGGGATCGGATTAACGGGATGGGGGGAGGGGGATTCCACCAGTGAAGAAGAAGGTTTAGATGAGGGAGACATGAATATCGAGTGATAGAGAGAGAGAGAGAGAGAGAGAGAGAGAGAGAGAGAGAGAGAGATTGTATTTTCAATGTAAATTTTAGAATATAATGAATATTTATAAAGGAAATGCTACTGTTGATCCTTCAATCAGTAATACTATTGTAAATCAGTTTATGTTTTTTTCATAAAGAATAGTAATAAAGCAATAAAATAAAATAAAATAATTTTCTTCATCTGTCATGGCTATTTCATTGGCTTCCTTACCCAACCCCTCCCCACATTCCGACCCGGGCCACTCCCATCCTACATCCCTTCTCATATGGACCGATATCAGGACACTGACAGATAAATAGAGGCTACACAATGTTTTATTATTTAAGCGTCGTGTGTGTGTGTGTGTATGTGTGTGTGTGTGTGTGTGTGTGTGTGTGTGTGTGTGTGTGTGTGTGTGTGTGTGTGTGTGTATCTGTGTGTGTAGAGGAAAGAAAACGGAAGAGGGAAGGAGGAAGGTGCAGAATCCCGAGGGGACCTCTTAATCCTTCACACGGTCACTCGTGTTCCGATTTTGGCAAAGGCTTTGTAAAATTCTCTCCTTCATGTTTCCTGAGAAAGGGTATAGCTCCTCTGTCATATGCCTAACGCTATCAATGAGTATTCTACCATATATTTTACCAGTCACACTAAGTAGGCAAATACCCCTATAGTTACCACATACTTCTCTCTCTCCTTTTCCTTTGTATAAAGGAACGATTATACCTGATTTCCAGTCCTCTGGAACCCTTCCCTCTTCCCAAGCCAATCTACACAACTTCCATATCCACTCCACAACAATCTCACCCCCATACCTAAGCATTTCACCACACACTCCATCAATTCCTGGGGCCTTTCCAAACTTAATATTCTTCATCGCTTCCACTACTTCCGCCCTACTGATTTCTTCCTCCCTCCTCTCATCTCTTCTTCTCCCAGCCATTCCCCAACCACTTATACTCGCACTGCTCTCACTCTCCACATTCAACAAATCCTCAAAGTGCTCCTTCCATCTCCTCAGTTTCTCTCTCTTCGCCACCAACAATCTATTATTCCTATCTTTCACTCCCCTACTATTTCCCCTTTCACACTGCCTTACTTTCTTTACCTCCTTCCAAATCAATTTCTTACTCTCCCTCCATTTCACACTCAGATTCCTCCCAAACTCTTCATCCACTTTCTTTTTACTCTCCTTCACCAGTCTCTTAACCTCCCTTCTCCTGTTCACATATACCTCTCTCTTCTCTCTCTCATCTTCTCCCCTACCTCTACTCGCTAACCAATCACTATATTCCTTCTTCTTTTGTTCCACAGCTCGTTTCACCTCATCATTCCACCATGCTGTCCCTTGCACACCCTTGCATCTCCTCCTGACTCCACAAACCACCTCACATGCTGCGCCTATCTCTTCTGTGAATATCTTACATACGTCTTCCACCCCTTCCATCTGCTCTAGCTCATACCTTCCCAGTCTTTCTTCCACTATGCTCTTATACTCTGTCATTTTCTCACTATCTTGCAATTTCTCCGCTCTTCTCACAGGAGTTGCTTCCTCCTGTCTTCCCCTTCGTCTCCTTAACCACTTTCTTTGCAGCTTTACCTTGGCCATCACTAAGTGATGGTCCGAGACTCCATTCCCCCACCCTCTCCACACTCTTGCATCCAACACTTGTCTTCTCATTCGCTCATCCACACACACGTAGTCTATCATTGCCTTTTGTTCAACAAGTTCACCATCCATCCTCCTCATTACTCTCCATGTATACCGATGGATCATCTTATGCCGAAAGTAGGTGTTGGCTATTGCCAACCCCTTACAAGCACAGATGTCCACCAAAGCACTTCCATTCCCATCTACGTCAGCTGGCACACTCCACTTACCAACCACTCCATCCACTCATACATTCCCAACTTTGCCATTAATGTCTCCAATCAACAGCACTCTCTCGCTCCTCTCAAACTTGTCCACACACGCTTCTACACTCGCCCAAAACTCATCTTTCACTCTTGCCACTCGATCCTCTGTCGGGGCATACACACATACAATCGCCCACGCTTGTATACCTACTTTCATCCTCACCCATACAATCCTTGCACCCACTGTTCCATACTCTCTTATATTCTCCTTCCACGTCTTGCTTATCATCAGACATACTCCCTCTCTTGCCCTCTCATTTCCATTGACTCCCGCACATATACCTAAACCATATTCCCATTCTCTCACCCTTTCACCTTCCCATTTAGTTTCAGTCACTCCACATATATCCACTTTTGCATCCTCAAGCACCTGAACGATCTCTCTCTCTTTCACTTCATCATTCACTCCTCTCACATTCCACGTTCCCACCCTAAGAATGTTCTTCATCCATTCCTTAGTTGTCAACATATGGTCCATCCGGGTCCGAGGCGCTTTGTTCGCTTTTTTAGTTAGTTCTTTTTACGGGGTGGGGCACTAACCCACCACCAACCCTAATAGTCACCTGTACGACAAGCAGGGATACTGGGGGAGTATTCTTGAGGGTTGCCCATATGTAATTTTTCTCATTAATTTATGTATTCACAGTACGCAAATTCCTAGTACGCGACTTCCTATGCCGCCCATATAGGTGCGTACTAGGGAGATAGATATATATATATATATATATATATATATATATATATATATATATATATATATATATACACAGCATGTGTTTCCACTTTATAGGATGATGATGCCTGTAGAGCTTCAAGTTCTTCAACCAGTAATGCAATGCCCACTCTGGGAACCACTAATGTAAATGAACTCTTAAGACTCCTACCTACATGTATGTACTTCCTAAGATGAATAAAAGCTTTTAATAATAGCCAAAATGCAACAAAAAAGGCAGCTCGATACTGAAGTTAACTGAACAGTGGGCTAGGAACATATATACATTTACATCCTTTAATATACCTAGTAAATTATTATGATTGTTTTACACACACACACACACACACACACACACACACACACACAGATCAAACACATGGGAAAGAGACGAATATGAGGACCTGGCAGAGAGTACAATTCAGACTGTAAGATCATTGCTACATAAAATGGAAGAGAAATCGGAAAGAATTATACTAACTGGGGACTTCAGTACAAATATAAATTGGAATACTGTAGATATAAATAGCCAAGAAAGCTGTTGGGATCAAAAGCTCCTGGATCTCGTACAAGAGTTTTTCTTAACGCAACATGTGAGGGAAACCACCAGAAAAAGAGGACTTGATGTACCTTCAGTGCTAGATCTAATATTTACAAGGCAAGAAAATGATATTGACAGTTTAATATATCACCCTCCACTCGGCAAAAGCGATCATGCAGTACTAAATTATAACTTCAGGATAGCATATGACATAGTAAACAGCAATGATAGTTACAAAAAGAGCCTAAACTATAAAAAGGGAAATTATCAAGACCTAAAAAAGTATTTCTTAGAAGTTGATTGGGAAAATGAGCTTAGAGGACAAGATTTAAATGCTGTATATAAAAAATTTTGTGGATTTTATGAAATATGAGTCCAGAAGTACATCCCACAGCACAAAGAAGCAGATAAGAAAATACAGAAATGGTTCAATACAGAATGTAAAAAATCAAAAGAAAGAAGAGATTTGTTGTGGAATAGATACAGAAGACACAATAGTGAAAGGGCGTATAATAATTACAAACAGGCAAGAAACGACTATACAAGAATAAGGAGGGAAGCCCAAAAACAGTTTGAGGAGGATATAATAAATAAAAGTAGTGATCAACCAAAGCTGTTTTACAGCTATATCAGAAGCAAAACTAAAGTAAAAGATATAATACAATCCATTACGGACGAGGGAATCACTTATACACAAGAAAAAGATATTTGTGAAGCACTAAATAAGAATTTCCAATTAGTTTTTACAGAAGAAAAAAATTTTGAGAGTGACTATGTGGAACACGCATGTCCACACATACTCTTACTACCAGATATACAAATAGCAGAAAAAGTAATACAGGAGGAGTTAAGTAGATTAGACAGAGGAAAAGCAAGTGGTCCTGATGAAATTTCATGTTGGGTATTACGAGAATGTGCAAAGGAGTTATGTAAACCATTATTTATAATTTTCAAGAAATCCTTGAGTCAAGGTAAACTACCTGATATTTGGAAAAAAGCAAATATTGTCCCCTTATTCAAGAAAGGAAATAGACAAAATCCACTCAACTACCGACCAGTATCACTGACCAGTGTTGTAAGCAAGGTATTAGAAAAACTTATAAGAAAAGCTTGGGTAAATCATCTAGAAGAACACAGTATGATAACAGAAAGACAGTTTGGTTTCAGAAAAGGAAAATCATGTGTTACTAATCTGTTGAGCTACTATGACAGAGTAACAAACACAATACAGGAAAGGGAAGGATGGGTGGACAGTATCTATTTAGATTTCAAGAAAGCTTTTGACACAGTACCACACCAAAGACTTTTATGGAAACTGTACCATCAAGGAGGAATTCGAGGCAAACTGTTTTGTTGGATGCAAGACTTTCTCATAAAAAGAGAAATGAGGACAGTACTCAGAGGAAACTACTCATCATGGAAAGAAGTGACTAGTGGAGTACCACAGGGTTCAGTGCTGGCACCAATCATGTTTTTAGTGTATATAAATGATATAAACAGTAACACTGGAAATGAGAGCTATCTGAATATGTTTGCAGATGATGCAAAAATACAAAGGAGAATTACTAACACAGACTCTTGTAAAGAGCTACAAGAAGAATTAAATAAACTTCATGAATGGAGTAGTACATTGCAAATGGAATTCAATGTGGACAAGTGTCATGTAATCAAGTTTGGTAAAAGTGGAAAAAGACCTGATTGGGATTATAAGTTAGGAAATAAAACCCTATACACATCAGAAAGAGAGAAAGACCTAGGTGTGATTATCAATAACAGACTATCTCCGGCTGACCACATCAGCGAGAAGGTACGGAACATGTATACACTGTTTGCAAATATGAGAATAGCATTCACATACATAAATGAAGACATGCTAAGAAGGATAATAACATCATTCATTAGACCAACCCTGGAATATGCATCAGTAGTCTGGAGTCCTCATCTCAAAAAGCACATAGACAAGATTGAAAAAGTTCAAAGGGCCGCTACAAGATGGATACCAAGCTTAAGGGACCTAAGCTACGAAGAAAGACTAAATAAACTGAATCTACCAACACTACAGGAGAGAAGGAAAAGAGGTGACATGATAATGCTATATAAATGCATATCAGGAAAGGAGAAAATAGACATAAATGATTACTTAACATATGGAGAAGCATCAGCAAGAGGACACTGCAAAAAACTGCATAAGAAGAGAGGTGATAAAGACGTAAGGAAATTCAGTTTCCCAAACAGAGCAATTGATCAATGGAATGCACTACCGAATGAAATAGTGTGTGCCAAAACAATTCACAAATTTAAGGATATGTACGATAAATATGGTTTAAGACACGGGACAGTACGAGCTTGACTCATTCCTGTAAAGATACAATTAGGTAAGAACAATTAGGTAAGGTAAGAACACACACATACTTCACTCAAAACGTATTGAGGCTAAACATTATTTTTTTATTTCTCTCTATTAACCGTATATATATTTTTCATTAATTTTTAGTTGATTTGGAGACCCCCTCAGAAAGCTTGGGGGAGGTGAGCGCCCCTCGCTGCCCCCCCAAATGGCGCCCCTGCTAAAACTCCACATCTAAGCTGTAAATTTGTACCAGTGTGTGTGCATGTGTGTGTGTGTGTGTGTGTGTGTGTGTGTGTGTGTGTGTGTGTGTGTGTGTGTGTTTCCAATAATAGAACAGAGGAAGGAAAAACAAAAGACTAAAACAAAATAATCCATGCACCTGGTTGCATGTGTCCTCCATTCATTTAAAAAAATCTGTAACAGTTGGACTCTAACAGCTGTAGGATGAAGGCTGGGGGGAAACCACTCTGGGGAAGTGAGTTCCAAAGAGATGCAGTTCAAGGAATAAAAGAATTCTAATAGGCTAAAGTTCTGCAATATGGCAGTGTGATGGTACAGTCATAAACGTTACCAGATGCCCATGTAGTATTGGGGAAGGCGTGGAGAGGTGGCACAATGGATGCAACCTCGTCTGAGCATTTGCCATAAAAGTATCTGCAAAATAATGCAAGGGAAACACCATTCCTTCATACCTGTAAGGGAGGTAGTTTATTTGTAAGAGTAGGTTTATTAACTCACCGCATGCGAGCTATTGTTAGCCCTATGGGTTGCCCCAGTGCCGGCCATTTTTCAACCTTTTTTTTTCCACTAACATGATAGAATTTGATGTGGAAACAACGAATTTCACCATTAAAATGCTCACTGAGGCCCAGAAATGGGTTTCATTGAGTCCTGCATACTCGTATACAGGTATAGCTGCTCTCTCACGCTCACCACGTAGGTGAGGGAAAGCCGATTTCTATGTAAGGTATACTCAGGTATTTATGCTGGGAAGGTATAGCAATGTTCAGTACATTTTTCTGATTACTTATTACTTTAACATCTACCGGTATCACAATTTGCATGTCTTTCTCACCGTGAATGCATTATCTTACGCATCCTTGAAGATAGCTACAACCTGACTTCATTACATACAGTCCTGGCACTTATAAGAAGGTATTTACAACTTGACTTCATTATATAGTCCTTACACTTACAAGAAAATATTTACAACTTACACTTACATGAAAATATTTTAAAAATGCCTCCACTATGTACAGCACTGGGTAAGACACACAGGCGAGTGAGGCAGAGCGAGCATGAGGGGGCGGAGCGAGTTAGTATATGGCCTTGACAGTCTGTGGGATGGTAGAGGAACAGTTACCATACATGCCAGCCAATTTTTACCCGTAAATCTTGAAAAATGCGGTCACAGTGAATTTTTTTATTTTAAACTGTTTTAAAATGGCACTGGCCGTGGAATTATGTCAGACCATTTTAAAACGGCACTGGCATGTGGCGGGTTAATAATTCTAATACCTTTGTTCTGAATCATGCCCAGTTGTTTTACTGCAACCTCTTCACATCCAATCCACATAGGTGAGCAATATTCCAGATGAATATGCACATGACTTGTGAAACTGCTAATCAGTGAAGAAGTTACAGACTCTTTACAATAATCATAGTTTCTCTAAAGTGGTTTTACCAAGTGATCTAAAATGAGAGTTCCAACTGAGGGTATTGTTAAATGAAATACCGAGAATTTCTGTAGCCTACTCTTAGAAATTGAAACATTAGTAGCAATGACGATTAAATAGGAATCAGGTAATTTGTATTTGTTTGGTTTTCCTAGCGTTATATGACACAGTATTATTTTGTTCCCATTCCGTGACCTGAGATTGGTCTTGATTTATGGAGATTGCTGTAGTGAGTTGTGAGTTTGAGATAGTAAGCTTTGTGAATGGCTTGTGAAAAATGTTTAATAGTTCTGGTAAACAAATCGGGGCCTCTTTCTAGGCACCAAAATGTGAAAAATATTTAATGTATACAAGTCGGTATCCCTGCTGGGGCACCGCTATGTAAGAAATTTCTAGTATTTCCTAATAAACAACTCGTAGGTCATTACTCGTCCATAAAGTTGTCCTTAAGTAATTCAAACAAGTCTCACAGAGTTAGGTGAACGTAACTTAACCTTAACTCACCTACAATAACTATTTCTCTTCTATCTCATAGCTAATCCCCCCTTGAATTGGCCAATTCATAAAGGTTACTTAGCTATTGAAGAGGGAGTGTCGGATAACCGATGATGATGGGCTGCTTTGTGTAATTGCTTGAGCTATCAAGCGTCCTGTAGGTGCTTATATACAACGTGCTAGCTTAACTATGTCTAGGAACAGAGTGCTAACTCCACAAGGTCTGGGAGCAGAGTGCGGTGTGTGGCAAGCCCCAGCTCCTCATAGAATTGTGGGTTGCCAACTAATAATTAATTACAGTACTAAATACAGTTAGATTACATCTTGATATGTACAGGGTGAATCTAACAAATTAATCTTAGTTTTAATTAAACTAAAGTTAAACCAAATATTCCCTTTAACTGTGTAAATATCTTAATTCCACATCTGCTTAACACGATGATGTTCTATCCTCGCCACGTCATCTAACGCGCAGATGCAGTTTAGGTCAGTGGAAAATTCCATATAATTACATGTATTTACAATATATAGTTGTCCACGAGGGTGAAACGCAGTAGCATTTAATTTATCAATAACAAGAATTATTAAAGAGTATTTTCTGGGTTATAAAAACCGCTTGAACAATTAACAATGGTCTCAAGTTTTCCTCTGCCTTTAACCAAGGGCAACTATGATAGAAGTAGAGAGCACAATTGCTCTGGGGGAAAATATTTCCCACAGTTTTAGGGCCGGCGGAAAATGATACGTTGTATCATGTAATATGACCCTTAGCCAAGAGTTCCCTCCATAGATCTCGAGAACCCTGTGCTGCAGCCCTTCTAGGTCGCGCCTCTTGACCCATTTGATCTTCACCATCCCCTGGATCCGGAGTGGCTGCTAACTCAAGGGATACCAGTTTATCATTAGTTTTTATACTGGTATGTCCCCTACATTTTATTTTTACGAGTCTCAGCACCCCCTCAGAATCTGGGTGTGTGGAGATCACTTTAGCTAATGGCCTCTGGGATCTTGGCTGTTCTGTCTTCACTAAGACCACATCTCCTATGTTAATAACTGATTTGTTGCTGGCAGCCTGAGCTCCATAAAACCTTTCGCGTAGGCTCAAAAGATACTCCTCGCTCCAATGTCTATTCCAAGTATCCAACACCTTTTTCAGACGTTGATATCCCTCCCGAAGATGTTGTCCTAAATCATTATGTTCTATGTTAGGATCATCAACTTCTTCCTGGATATCCACACAAGGCATCGGATGGAGCTTCCTGCCATATAACATATGAGTTGGTGTTAAGGCCTCTAGCGAGACGCTAGTGTCATCTTGATAAGTCAGGGGTCTATTATTAATCCTGGTTTCAATTTCAGTTATTACTGTTCTTAATTCTTCTCTCGTGAAGTTAGTTCTATGTAATGTTTTCCTCAGGCAGTTCTTGACAATACCAATCATTCTTTCGGTAAATCCATTTTGCCATGGAGCTCTTGGATCTGTGAACTGCCAAATACAATTTCGGATTCCCAGCGCCGACTTAACCTTTGGGTTGTTTATTATGTTCAACAGTAAAGGTGCTGCTCCAACGAAATTAGCTTCGTTGTCGCTTATTAACTTACCAGGACAAGACCTTCTAGCGGCAAATCTACGAAAGACATTGAGGAACTTCTCAGAGCTTAGGTCTTCTGCTAATTCTAGATGGACTGCCCTTGTGTAGGCACAAGTAAATAAACAAATGTAAACTTTATGGGGTGTTTCCTCACCCGTAACAGTTATAGCCCCTGTGTAGTCCATTCCTGTTATATGGAAGGACCGACTTATGTTCACCCTATCCTTCAGTAGGGCTGGTGGTCCTGGGTCGCTGCTCATACCTCCTACAAATTATGCAGTTTTTGAGATATTTTTTAATAACCTGTCTACCCTTAGGAATCCAGTACCTTTCCCGAATTTGGGCTAAGGTCTGCAGTACACTTCCATGGAGCGTGGAATCGTGGGCTTCTTTTATAATAAGTTGTACAAAGCATCCACTCTTGGGTAATAAAATGGGATGTTTGGTTTGGATGGGCAAGTCAGCCTTTACCAATCGGCCTTGACATCAGACCTTTTCCGTCTAAGAATAAGCCTAAATTCTTCATCAGCTAATTCCCTTTCCCAGTGTCTTGGCCTAAAAGTTTATATATTTCCCCGTAAGAATTCCTTTGTACTCTTTTCAGCCAGTATTCTAGGGGATCTAATTTCTGAAACCCCACCTTCGTATTCAAAAATTCAACAACCAATTTAGTAGTATTTAGAAGTTGTCTTATTGACGAGAATCGTCTGATGTCAATTACTTCTGGCTCAGGTACTACAGGATCCAAGTTCACTACACTTATCTCAACAATATTGTACTGTTTCTGTTCAGGCCAATCCTTAGTGAGTAACCATTTAGGACCGTTAAACCACAAATTATCTTTGATCAGTCTCCTTACGGTCGAACCTCTCGAGAGCAGATCATCAGGATTTTGTTTGGAGGATACATGCATGAAATTAAATTTGGAAGACAGCTCTTTAATAGTCTTCACTCTATTACGGACGAAAGGAATTTTACTGTCTTCCTTTCCTATCCAGTAAAGACAAATCTCACTGTCAGTCCATATGTAAATATCCTCAAACTGAGTATCAAGAGTAGTGGTTTTATACCTGACCAATTTAGTTCCTACTTCTATGGAAGTTAATTCCATTTGAGGTAGTGTTCTTCCTTTAATTGGTGCAACTCTGGCTTTGGACATAATAATCTTACTGTCCTCTCCTGTTGCCCAATAAGCTACTGCTCCATAGGCTCTTTGAGATGCATCACAAAATATGTGTAAATGCGACTTCTCATTACTGTTTATTTCCCTGGGAATACATATGTTTGATGTTGTTTCAAACTCCTTTCTAATCTGTTCCCATTGTTCCACATATGTCTCACCTAATTCAGTGTCCCAGTCTAACTTTTCTCGCCAAGCCTCCTGTACTACACATTTGCCCCTAATAATTATAGGACTAACCAACCCTAATGGGTCAAATAGCTTGGAAACCTGACTTTACAAGGACCTCTTGGTGAGAGTGACATCAGAGAACTTAATTGGTTTCAAACTTATTACATCAGCTGTTGTATCCCAGTTAAGACCTAACACATTTTGAATTTTGGGAATGTCAGAATCTGGATAGTCCTCTTGTATTTTATTCCTCAAAAGCGGTGAATATGTATTCCAGCTCTGTTAATGGCAAATTTGCCTTCCCACATTCGGAATTGGCTACATCATAAGCCTTCAATGCTTCCGACTCTGTATCAGCAACACCTTGCAAATTATCCATGTAAATAGCTTGCCCTATTTCTGGGCATTTGGCATTTTCAAAATGATGCTTTAAAGTGTTGCATAGTAGGAAAGGACTAGCACAAGAGCCAAAGAGCACCGATCGGAAACAGTAAGTATTCAATGGACTATCCTCATTTTGAGGATCATGAGGCCAGAGGAATTTTGTAAATTTCCTGTCGTCCTCTCTCAGTCCTATTCTGAGAAAAGCCGTACTGATGTCTGCTGTGTAAGCGTAAGGTTTCTCTCTAAATCTTAATAACACATTTCCTAACTTCTCTGTCAGTGTAGGTCCAGAGTATAGACAATCGTTCAAGCTAGCTGCTCACTTGGACGCTTTACTACTACAGTTGAATACTATCCTTATGGGAGTAGTTACTGAATCCTTGCTTACGGCATGATGTGGTAAGTAGTGTGGTAAGTAGCGGCCTTCTTTGTGGTTAACAGGGACTTCTACCTCTTCTATAAATTTACTCTTCAATTGATCCTTTATAATATTATCATATATGGTCAGATGTTGTGGTTTATCTCTCAACTTTTTTAGAAGAGAATTTAACTGAGCTTTAGCTGCTTGGTAATTTGTTGGTAACTCCGAATGGTTTAGTTTCCACGGTAATCCTTCCCAATACTGTCCATCCTTAAATTCCACAGACTGATTATACAAGTCCAAGGTTATTTTATCTTCAGGGGTTGGTTCCTCAGAGTGTATACCTACACTGTCTAGGTCCCACAATTTATGTACAGGTTCAAATTTTCATCCAACAAGTCATTTATCTGAGTAGGTTCTAATTCTGCACCTATTGTAGCTACCATCAGAGACTGTGTGGGGGTAACAAAGACTGAGTCTACTAGTTTGGCCTCTCTTTTAACTTGTTTTGGAAAAGGCAACTGACCCGTAATAAGGTTACCTCCTGGACTCTTGAACAACTGTACCTTATTCCTTTTGAAAGTCCTATGTAGGAATCTTCCACAATAATCAGAACCAATTATCATTTTTATGGGACCCACAGTATCTGATTCCACATTCCGTTTAGCCAACTTTATCCCTGAGCTTTGTAGATATTCAGAGGTTTCCTTCAATCCCTTTATGTATATACTTGTCTCCATATTATCAAGCACAGCTGCTGTTATACGGCATTTATATCTGCCTAATTGTATTACAGGTCTAACAAATCAAATGACTGAGCTTTCTTAGTTGTTAAGAATCATGTAATGGCTAGATTTACCTTGCTGATAACTGGTAACTTTAATTTCTTCACAATGTCTGCAGAAATGAAGGTTTTCTGAGCACCCGTATCAAACATGGTACATACTAATTGGTTTCTATTCTCAAATAATACCTTCACATCTGTTATTGGTACTGCAGCTGGCAATACTAATGGAGCATTCTCGTTTGCAATTGTCATATTGACGCTTGCAGGTTTAGGAACCTCAATTTTCATCCTAGGACATAAAGCACTATGATGATGATCTTTTTTGCACTTAAAACAAAGATTTAATTTAGTCTTACAGTCCGCAGCTGCGCAGCAATATGTTTAGAGTTCATACAGATTATACAACACCCCAACACCCCAGTTCCTGAAGCTTTGCTATTCTAGAAGCATAATCAGGATACCGTTGACAAGATGCACTGGAATGTTGCTCACCACAAAATACACAAACTTTCCTGTCTTTGACCGTGGAAGGTTTTACTTCCTTAATATCCTCAGCATCTCTATTCCTTGGCTTTAATACTTTATCCTCAGCCTTTAAGGAGCTAAGGAAAGTACCTATCTCTTCTTTAGGCACATACTTAGTCTTCTCTGACTTAGCTTTCCCAACTAGTTGGTTAGTGGGTTTTTCTTTATTTCAGTCTTCTGTTTGACCTCAGTAGTTTTTACTGTTCCTTTCAAATGTTTACAGAGTTGCATCAAGCCTTCCTCAATCTCTTCACAGGAGAAATTATCCTTTTGATACCTACCATACAAAGCATCCTTGGTTTTCGGTGGTAGCTTTAAGGACACAATTCTTGAAAGCACCCAATCTGATGTCTTAATATCTTCATAAGTACCTATTGCCTTTTAATTACAACTTATTGCAATTCTAAATTTTTGCAAGGAATCAAAATCATGCCTAGGTATGGGTAATTCAATTAGAGCCTTCAGTAACTGAGTAATAACTTGCTCCCTGTCTTCGTAGTTTTGTCTAAGGATGGTCAAGGTCACCTCATAATTATTTTCTTCTACTGTGTCACGAGTTGGCGCGATTCAGTATTTAAACAAACTCGTGACATTGAACTTTGGTGGAAAATCACTAATTCTAGTAGTATTTCCACTGTTATCACTCAGTTTAACCATCCCTGTATTCACCCGATCAGGAGTGTTTTCAGAACATTTTTCACTATTTCATAAGTGATCTGCTGAGTGATTTATTTTGGGTGTGAATCGCTCACACTAAGTTGGCCGTTAGCAAGTGCGGCCGGCACTCGCCCTCCTCTCTCACAATTTGAAGTCAGTCAGGATTAGACCGTCGTGAAAACAGGTTCATTTTGGCCCAATGTGGAGCAGCGCTGCTGTTATCCAGCGAGTTCCTGAATTTCCACCTAGACGGTGAATCGACGAGAGGTTTAGCGTGTGCAGCATCCGTCCTAAGCACCGATGCCCAGTTTCTGCTTAGCCCCCTCTATTGACCAGTATTTCTTTTCGTTTTTCCTAGGCTTAAGAGTTAAGCTTTTGAGTGAGCGAGTGACTGTGTTATATTTATTTTTTAATTCATTTGAGACTCATGTAATGTAAATTTATCTCATTGAATTAATAAATTTTCAGTTCTTTTCATTGAGCTTAATGTAATGTAAACTTGTGTTTTACTTCTCCACATTAAACTTATTCTAGTTGCAGCTCCTAGTTTGCATAAACGCTTTGCATTATTCATAACTGGTGCTTAGGCCAGTCCTTTTGTATTAAGCTTAAAATCCTTTGTGCAACCAGGAGTTAATGCACCAGCAAGAACCTGCTTATTACTATTAGTATTAGTTATTGATTGTCAGGGGTCGAGTCACTTTCTCGAGAGGCTAACAGTACTACAAACAGCACTCGTGAGTAATTAGTCTCTGCTGTGTACTGTTGAGAAAGTTTATAAATTCTCGTCCTTAGAGAATCGGCGAAGTAAGCTGGCATAAAGTAATCATTGCTTGATTTTCACGAGTCAATTCATTGACCATATTTTCAAGTGACATTATTAGATATTAATATTTAATAGAAAATTCACAAAACCCCATGACATCTGGCGACCTCACCAGGATATTAACCCCTAGCTCTAAAGTTATTCACGAGATAATACTCACTCACTCATACTTAGGTATTTATCATTAAAGTCTATAGGCACTATCTTATTGGTGATTACTGATTCATTTCTATTAATTTTACATCATAGTTTTCACAGTCAGTTGTTGTTCAATTTTCTTTCTTTACTAGTTTTACTAGATAAAACTGGTCACCACTAACCTGTGCCTATATTCTTTACTCTTGATTATAGCCATTTTCCTGCAAAATAGCAGTCAGTACTTAGTCTTTAGTTTACTCAGACTGAGTTAGCATCATGTCTACTGACATCTATGTACAGGAAGCTAAAGATATGGGGCTTAGCGACCCCAAAGAAGTTAAAGAGTATGTCCTCTCTCGGTTTAGTTACGAGCAGCGACGTGAGAATGATGGTCGTGAAGAGCGTCGAATTCAGCGTGAGGAACACGAAAGAGAACGTGAACATGAGCAACAACAACGTGAATACGAGCAAAAACAGCACGAACTCGAGTTAGTACAAGAGCGAGAACAACGCGAATACGAGCGAGAACAACGCGAATACGAGCGAGAACAACGTGAGAGAGAACGTCAACTCGAGTTAGAACAATGAGAGAGAGAACGTGAATATGAGCAAGAACAGTGCGAGGAACGCGAGAGACAGCGAAAACACGAACGTGCCAAGCGTGAGGCACGTGAAAAACATGAACTTGAGATATTGAAGCTCAAGCGAGATTCCTTGGCTTCAGACACATCTGGTGTAGCTGGCCCAAGCTCCATGAGCGCTCTCTCTGCACATATTATGGCGACCCCACACATCAAGCTTCCTCCATGCAAGGAAGGCGAGTGAATCGAGCCATACATAGCTCGTTTTGAAGACATGGCTCAACTGTACCAGCTGGATGATGCAGCTAAGCAGCTTCAATTTCTTAGCCTGTTTGAGGGCCCTGCCCTCGATATTCTCCACAGAATTCGCGGAGACAATCTCATGTATGAGATGATGAAGGCCGCACTCGTCAAAGCATACGGTCTCACAGTTGACGATGCCAAGAGTCAGTTCATGAGGGCTCGTTTACAGGAAAAAGAGACTGCCATTCAGTTTCTTGACCGGCTTACTGCTTACTTAGATGAGTGGATGGAGATAGATGAAACTCCTTCCACATATGAGGGGATAATTGACCTTATGCTGCACACGCAGCTAGAAAAGTCGTGGCCTGCCGAACTTATGGCTCAGCTTATGATCTGCCAGGTAAGGGATGCCAGCCATATGGTGGAGAAGGCTGATGCATTCTTCACTGCATACGGGTATCAAACTCGCAAGCAGCATACCTGGAACAGGAAAGCTGATAAATCTGGGAAACCATCTCAGACTGAACCCCAGCAACAAGGCCGTTCTCAGAATAATGGCCATGGTCCAAGCAAATCGCAGAGGAAGGACCAGGGGCAAAATACCCAGAAACCTGAGTGGAAGCGGTACAACAAGTACCCTAACCAGCAGCAGCATCAGCCACGCAACTGACCGTCGGGACTGTCCTTTATAGCACCAGCCCCTCGGATGCAGGAGACGAACGCAGCCTTCGTTCCTCAGCAGCAGCACGGTGGTGTCGTCCCTGCCAGTACGGGTACTACCCCGCAGTTCTTTAGTCCCCCAGTGACAGTGAACATTCTGCCACAGATGGTCAACACTCCATCTCCCCACACAGTGAGTACGACCCCTCAAGTATCTAATTCTCAGGGCACCATGTTTGCCGCATCATTTATTCAGCAACCTAATCAGTGGCTGGCTGCTTCCTCCACAGGCCCTTCCACAGGTGACAGTGCCTTCCTTGTTCAGCCAGGGTTTGTGGAAGACATTCCTGTGAAGGTCCTGAGAAACAATGGTTCTTCAGGTTGCTCTGTCAGGCAGAGTCTAGTTCGGCCTGAGGAGTAAACAGGTCGACAGATCCAAGCTAACCTTATTGATGGATCAGTGAGATTGTTCCCTGAGGCACGTATCCAGGCACGTATCCAGGTGGCATTTCCATTTTACACTGGTACGACAGTCGCAGCTGTCCTTCCAGAACCTTTATTTGACCTTATCATAGGCAATATTCCCGGTGCCAAGTATAGTTGCACTGAAGATGACGCTACTCAAACTTCGGCTGCAGTAACACGAGCCATGGCTGAGGATCCGAATTGTGTCACCCCTGTGACCATTGCATCACCGCAAGATCTGATATGTAGCCAAGTTGTTGTTCAAGAACAACATTCTGACCTGACACTTGCTGCCGTGCAGAAGAAGCAAAAGGGTAGAGTGATTAAGTATTCACGGAGAGGTCAAGCCAAGTTCCTTCGTAAACAAGGATGGCTGTACAATGAGTCATGAACACCCCAGGGCGAGGTTCAACTGCAGTTCATCGTTCCCACTAAGTACTGCCAAGCAGTGTTAGAATGGGGTCATTGTTCAGCCTCGGGAGGTCACCTGGGCAAAAGGAAAACCCAGGGCCGTATCCGTGCTGACTTTTTCTGGCCAGGGATAGGACAAGAAATAGACAGCTTTGTGCGTTCCTGCAATGTGTGTCCATGTAACACCAATCAGGGACACGTCCTTCCTGTGCCATTTGAACCCACCCCCTTAATCTCTGAAGCAGTTGAAAGAGAGGGCAGTGGTAATGTGGGTGCAGACCTGACGTCTTGCCCGTTGGCCCCACAGGACACATCATATCCAGGGCCTGTACATACATGTATACCATAGGTTAAGGGGAAGTTTGAGACCCCCGTAAGGACAATCCGAGGCTGTGTATGAATTACCTTGTGGAACGTCTCGAGCTGTGGGCCTGCTTGATAGGATTCCCGGAGAATGCACATTATCCACATGAATGTTCACACCCACGGTGGGTGTTAAAATGTGACCTGCCCGAGATTGCGTATGGATTCTCATCTTCCTGTAATGAAACGTAAGTGTAGAATTAGGTTAACTAGTAAACTGCCCATTCTCAGAGATTTGTAAATTCAAGAACTGGCACATTTCCTGGTTAATAATGCTAGGTTAACCAGTAAACTACAAGGGTTCTGAGAGATTTGTAAATCCAAAGACTACGTTTCCTGGTTAATAATAACATAAGTACTGATTGCTAGGCAGAGAGAGAGAGAAATGACACTTTTGATGCTCCACCTTGATTCCTTTCGCAGGTGCAGCTGGTGGGTGCATTATTGTCGTGCAGATCAGCTTGTCGTCCCTGTCGCATGCTGCCGCCTCTTCTCTTCTGCCTCGTCGTCATTATTTATTATTGTATTACATCATTTTACACGTAGGCACAGTTACACCACAACTGTCACACCTACACCATGTATTACATACATCACACTACATAAAAATTAGTTGTTAATGTAAATGTAGCGAACTTTTCGCTCAGTTTGACCTGAGTACAGGATTTTTCACCATCGTCATGGAGTTTTTCCCTCAAGCTTGCTTCTATTAATGTAAGTACGAGGTTCTTTCACTCACTGGCGACTGTGACTTTCTCCTGTAGCAAGATTGCACACACACCACAGTGTGAATCTTGTGTGACTGAGTTAGGATTTATATGTATGTATATCGAAATTTTTTTTCTGAAAAAAAAAAAAACATTTGATTTTGATGGGGAGTAATGTCACTAGTTGGCGTGATTCAGTATTTAAACACTCGTGACATTGAACTTTGGTGGAAAACCACTAATTTTAGTGGAATTTCCACTGTTATCACTCAGTTTAACCGTCCCTGTACTCACACGATCGGGACTGTTTTCAGAACATTTTTCACTATTTCATAAGTGATTGTCCTTGTGCGCGATATTAGCACCTCTACTGAGTGATTTATTGTGGGTGTGAATCGCTCACATTAAGTTGGCTGTTAGCAAGTGCGGCCGGCACTCGCCCCCCTCTCTCACAATTTGAAGTCAGTCAGGAGTAGAGCGTCATGAAAGCAGGTTTGTTTGGGCCCAGTGTGTTGCAGCGCCGCCGTTGTCCAGCGAGTTCCTGAATTTCCACCTAGACGGTGAATCGACGAGAGGTTTAGCGTGTGCAGCATCCGTCCTAAGCACCGATGCCCAGTTTCCGCTTAGCCCCCGCTATTGACCAGTATTTCTTTTCGTTTTTCCTAGGCTTAAGAGTTTAGCTTATGAGTGAGCGAGTGAGTGTGTTCTCTTTATTTCTGAATTCATTTGAGACTCATGTAACGTAAATTTATCTCTTTGTAGTTAATAAATTTTCTGTTCTTTTCATTGAGCTTAATGTAATGTAAAATCGTGTTTTATTTCTCCACATTAAGCTTATTCTAGTTGCAGCTCCTAGTTTGCATAAAAACTTTGCATTATTCATAACTGGTGCTTAGGCCAGTCCTTTTGTATTAAGCTTAAAATCCGTTGTGCAACCAGGAGTTAATGCACCGGCAAGAACCTGCTTATTACTATTAGTATTAGTTATTGATTGTCAGGGGTCAAGTCACTTTCTTGAGAGGCTAACAGTACTACAAACAGCACTCGTGAGTAATTAGTCTCTGTTGTGTACTGTTGAGAAAGTTCATAAATTCTCGTCCTTAGAGAATCGGCGAAGTAACCCGGCAAAAAGTAATCATTGCTTGATTTTCACGAGTCAATTCATTGACCATATTTTCAAGTGACATTATTAGATATTATTATTTAATAGAAAATTCACAAAACCCCGTGACATGCTGGTAATTCTTTTATCAGTTGATATGGTGTTCCTTTGACCTGTCCTAACAGATACGTAAGTTTGCTGACTTTAGGGAGGTCTACTCTATCGTGTACCAAATATTTGAACTGGTCCCAGAAGGATTTCCAGTTCTGTTCCCCATCAAACTCCGGAAGTGTTATTTGTGGTAACACATCTCTACTCTGCTGTGCCACAACTTGTGTTTCCGTGGCAGTGTCAGCTAGAGTCTATAGATAAGTATTCTTCTAATTTGCTTTCAAACTTCGTAGTTTCTGACTCTAAGAGTTTCTTATTCTCAGCCTTTACTATAGCCGCTTCTAAAGTTATGTAACTTTCTTCATACTTATTCCATCGATCTTTCAGGATATTTAAGAGACTATTTATTTTCTCCTTGGACAGAGGTATTTGGTCCAACGACTGGTTACAATCATTTATGGCTCTAGTTACTCATCCTGCCTTACTACTAGAAGATCTTTGCAATAAAGAAACAGACATGTTGACTGATTTCTAATTTAATAATTTAATTATGAATTCTAACAACAAATTTACCCCAACTTAGTAATGATCTGATTATTATAAAATGTGAAGAGGGTAGCGATTAGGTCCTCTTTGTGCAAACTATCCCCTTGGGTTATTAAACCTCCAAGGTTGCATTTATACCCCCCTCTCAATTTCGAAATATTCATTACAGCTCAGCTAATTATTCATTTAATTTTGAGGAGTGTAGGGATTAGGTCTATAATTTCAACCTATCGCCCAGGGTTATTAATCCTCTAGGGTTATATTTCATCCCCACACTCAATTGCCAAAACACCCATATTCCCCGAGCTCAGAATTAATTACCTCAATACTCCATAGGCCCACCCATAGCTTGTACAGCATAGAACTCTCCTTTCTTATGTTCTACATGATTTATAAATTTCTGCAGAACCGCTTCCGTACAATGACGATTCCAATGTATACCATCAGCTTTCAACATTCCTTGGAAGGGCTTGGCATTAAAATGTATGAAATCCCTTCCCTTCCTGATCCGTTGCAACTTCCGGTTTACAGCTCTGCTAATTAATTTATATGTTCCATAACAAACAGGAGAGCCATATGGCAGGTTCCTTGGCTTGAGGAGAGTTATGGCTACCGAGGATTTACAAGAGCCCTCTATGGCTCCCACAACGGCTAAAATATTCTCCACCACATCATTGACCTCCACGACCTCATGGATGTCATTTCTTCCAAGGAATAGGACAGTATGGTCATGCTCCCAGTCTAGTACGGCATTCAGCCTTTCATCTTCAGAGAAAGAGCTTGCCTTTCCTCCCGGAGCTCGATAGACCCGTATGTCCACGTCCTCCACTTCAGCCGAACGTGGTAGTAAACTGTGCCCAACAAAAGCAACTTTAAACACATTCAGCGCCTCTGCACACATCGGCTTTCCTCACTCGGTCGGGGCACCAAAAATGTGATAAATGTTTAATAGTTCTGGTAAACAAACCGGGGCCTCTTTCTGGGCACCAAATTGTGAAAAATATTTAATGTATACAAGTCGGTATCCCTGCTGGGGCACTGCTATGTAAGAAATTTCTAGTATTTCCTAATAAACAACTCGTAGGTCGTTACTTGTCCATAAAGTCGTCCTTAAGTAATTCAAACAAGTCTCATAGAGTTAGGTGAACGTAACTTAACCTTAACTCACCTGCAATAACTATTTCTCTTCTATCTCATAGCTAATCCCCCCTTGAATTGGCCAATTCGTAAAGGTTACTTAGCTATTGAAGAGGGAGTGTCGGATAACCGATGACGATGGGCTGTTTTGTGTAATTGCTTGAGCTATCAAGCGTCCTGTAGGTGCTTATATACAACGTGCTAGCTTAACACTGTCTAGGAACAGAGTGCTAACTCCACAAGGTCTAGGAGCAGAGTGCAGTGTGTGGCAAGCCCCAACTCCTCATAGAATTGTGGGTTGCCAACTAATAATTAATTACAGTACTAAATACAGTTAGATTACATCTTGATATGTACAGGGCAAATCTAACAAATTAATCTTAGTTTTAATTAAACTAAAGTTAAACCAAATATTCCCTTTAACTGTGTAAATATCTTAATTCCACATCTGCTTAACACGAAGATGTTCTATCCTCGCCACGTCATCTAACGTGCAGACACAGTTTAGGTCAGTGGAAAATTCCATATAATTACATGTACTTACAATATACAGTACAGTATAGTTGTCCACGAGGGTTAAACGCAGTAGCATTTAATTTATCAATAACAAGAATTATTAAAGAGAACGCATTTTCTGGGTAATAAAAACCGCTTGAACAATTAACAACGGTCTCAAGTTTTCCTCTGCCTTTAACCATGGGCAACTATGATAAAAGTAGATAATGCAACTGCTCTGGGGGAAAATATTTCCCACATGGCTGTTTAATTGTGAATGAACTGTGAATTGCTAAGTTACTGCATATGAGTTAATAGTATTGTGAGTGGCATAGATGAGATCATTAATATGAATTAGAAATAGAGCTGGAGCCAGAACTGATCCTTGTGGGACGCCAGCCTTAATCGAATGGAAACTGGAATATACATTGTCTACTTTTACTCTTATCTTTCTGTTACTCAGATATGAGGAAATCAGATGAACATAAGGTGACAGGCCATAGCAAGGAGTTTGGATACCAGAAACAGTGCCACACTATCAAAAGCTTTTGAAACATCAAGGGCTACTGCTTGAGTTTTTCCATGTTGGTCAAGTGATTAATCAATGGTATGAGTCAGTAGACTGAGTACTGGTATATCAACAATGGATCTTTTTTTGGCGAAAACCATACTGTCTATTGCTAATTAAGCTATTGGATTCAAGATGTTTAACAATGTGCATGATAATTAAAATCTCAGATGCGTTACCAAGAGAAAATGTGATAGTGATTGGTCTGTAATCAGAGGGGTCAGAGGAACTTCCTTTCTTTGGAATTGGGTGGATATTGGTTTCTTTCCAAGAATTAGGATATGAAAAAGTACTTATGCATAGTCTGAATAATTTATTTAGAACAACAGCAAGTTTTGGGGAACATATCTTCAAAACAAATGGAGGAATTCCATCTGGACCTGGAGCTTTGTTGGCTGATAAATTATGTAGAATAGATTTCACGTATCTAGTCTGAACTTTAAATGGAACTATTACTGGAGAGTGAAGTTCTAGTACTGGAAGTTCTGGCTGACTTCCTTTAAAGTATAATTTCTGGCAAATGTACTGGCTAGGATGTTCACTTTGCCATGCTGGCCATTTATGGTGTTACCATCAGAAGATTTTGGAGGGGGAATGGGTGATGACTTGTTAAAGATATTACTGAAAGAACTGGGAGTTGACCAGAATATCTAATGTCATTAGGATAATAGTTTGGATGCCTGGCTGTGAAGAGAGTTTGGTTTAACGAGATTAATTTCTTCTTTTGCATGATTTCCTGCAGTTTTAAATTGACTGAGTGATTCAGATTATTTTGATTTTAAGTAAGAGTTATATGCTAAGGATTTTTGGGTCGTTGCTTTTGCACAAATGATGTCAAACCATTTGGGGGAGTCCGATCTTCTATTGAACTGTTGACTGGGTACGAACAATTCCATACCAGCTCTTATTAAATGATTGATGTGGGACTGGCTGGAATTGATGTCACAAGAGAAAAAGTCTGCCAGTAACACAGTTTCAAAATCCATCCCAGTCTGCTTCATCAAAGTGCCATCTGGCCACCTGAATGGTTCAGAACGGAGAGGTTTGGGGCAATTAACTAATGAGGATTTGATGAGATTGTGGTCGGAAGATCCAAGTGGTGCCCATACTTCTATCCTCTATTGATCTGGATTATTTGTCAGGAATAGTTCCAAGAGATAGGCATAATGCCTACCTCATTCTGGTTGGTTGTTTTACAAATTGCGTCAGGTTAAACGATTCTGCAAAAAGTTTGCTTTCTAGACCAGTAACATCTGTCCTGGCAGAATGAGATAACCATTCTACAATATGGACAATAAAATCACCCAACACGGTAATTTCAAGATTAAGGGTGAGGTTAAGATTAGTCATCTGTGTCGATATGGAGTCAAATACGCTGGGTACAGAAGAAACAGTGGGGGAGCAATAAACTGCACAGATATATTTGGTAATATTTAGATAATTTGGCTTATATAGTGAGTAATCAAACTATTAATTCAGATTTGATATAGCAACAGGTGTCACCCTTGTTATGGAAGTTTGTGAGGAGATGGTAACCAGAAAAACTAAATGGGGTTATGACAGTTGAAGGAATGGTCTGAGTTTCTGTGAGAAACAGTTATAGGGATGATATGGATTGGAGAGTGTGAGTGGAACTCAGATTGGTACTGAGGCCATGGATAGTAGTGAAATATAAGGCTGAACCTGCCCTTCTTCGCTGACGAGCATGGACAGTGTTTGCAACAGCCGCTGTTTGCACAGTCGCTTGTTTGCGACCGGGACAACCCTCTGCAGCCAGCCCTACCCTGCCGGTGGTGGCAATCTGAGATACCACCAGATTTGCTGATAATAATGCAGCAGCCATTGATAATGGGAATGAAAAATAGATGTGATATCTAATGTGGATGTAGACTAGTGTGGTGTAGACAGATGGAGGTAGAGGAATTATGAGAGTATGCTGGCCTACTCTCTTTGTTAATGAAACACTGAAAATGCTAAGCTAAGAGAGATGGTCAGTAACAGGTCCTGAGGGCTGGTAAAACGGTAACTCCAGCTCTCCCTGTCACCATCTTGCCATCTACTTCGGGAGTACTGCCTTGCTACAGCTTGAATATTTTATAGAGATGAAGAGCATCATTCTTGTAAGAGTTAGATATGTCTCAGTTGCTAAATTAAATTACTCATAACCCATATTCTGTGGAATTATCTGAGTTTTTGGGATATGTAGACATTTAACTAATGCCAGTGTTAAATACAGCATTGTAAGAAAACAGATGGAGTCGAGAGAAGATGAAACTTTGTCTCTGTTCAGAATATTATGAGTAGCTTTTACCTCCAAGAGTGTGTTTTTTTTTTCCTTAGTTTAAAGGAAGTTTGATAGGTCAAGTTAGGCTATGTTGGGTTGTACTATGATGAGTTAGGTGGGAGAAAATAGAGCTGTTGACAAGTCATGTTTGGTTGGTTAATTTTGGACTGACTGTGCTAGATTATGTTTGTTAGGCTTAGTTTCGATATCCCAATTTAGATTAGCTTAGATGAGAAGAAGAGGCTTCTGCTCCATGCGCAGAGCAGAGGGCGGTAGCTTCCATCCTTCGTGTTTCAGTCGCCTCAGTTCCCGCTTAACCTTCGTCGTGTGGCACGCCCTCTCTCCCTAATCCCGGTGCTTTGGTGCTCCTAAGATCTCCACCCTGTTTAACCTGCCCTTGCGTCGAAGACAGAGCTTTATTGGTGTGCCCTTCCCTTGTGTAATGTAAAAACTCGTGATACGATGGGAAAAAGAGACTTATGGATATTTTGATGAGTAAATGATGAAAATTTTTCTCCAATATTCAGGGGAGTGGAAGCATGGGAAGTACAGTGAAAAGTGTATAGGAACGTTACGGTGCTCATACATGTATTACCTGACTTTATTAAAAGGATAAACATCAATGATTCATGCCTGGTGAGTATTTTCACCTTTACCTGAAAGTGATTATTGGTGGATTACGGGTTTACTTATTTTCTGTCTACCTATTGCCAGACGCATTAATCCCAAATGAGGTGGCCACAAACAAATCGCCTCCATGTCGCCCTGTCCTCCGCCATTTCACTGCCCTCCCCCCAGCTTACACGTCCCTCTCTCATAGCCTGTACGAGTACCTCTCCACTCCACCCCTCAATCTCATCCCCGGCCTCCCCCTTCTACCCCCCCACCCACTTGAATTACAAACACTCTCCTCATTAGTCTCTCGCTCTTCACCCTTACCACATAGCCAAACCACCTCAGTGTATTTCTCCAAATGCTTCCTATCACATCCACACCACAACCATCCATTTCTTTCTCATTTGTCAGTCTGTCCCTTCATATAACTTCATGTGCTCCTATCAAATAACTCATTATACCTGCTCTCGCTCTTGACTTGTGTCCTTCCAACGAAGTCCATGCTTCACTTCTATACGTAAGAGTTGGTATCACGGTACCATCATACAGCAACATTTTTACTGTCATGCTTACTGCCTTATTTCATATCACTGCTTCCCAAGAACAAGTAACTTTTCTTCCTTGTTGTACCCTTTCACCCACTTCATCCTCCAAACTTCCATCCTTACTCATCACACTACTCAAGTACTTACTGTAAATGCATTCACATTTTCCATTTCTTCATCAACCAACCTGACTGTACATTCTGTGCCTTCATTCCTCTTGAAGACCATAACTTTACTCTTCGTTGCATTCACTTTTAGATTCCATTTCTTACACATTCTTCCAGACTCATTCATCAAGCATTGCAGTTCCCCTTCGTCTTAACTTAACAATACAGTCTCAGCTGCACACAACAGTACATGAAGTTTCTGAGTGTTGTTCTCTATTATTAGGACTGCTCCGACATCCATGCCCTACCTTGTATCTCTTTCATAACCCCATCCATATACTGACTGAACAACCATAGACACATGACACATCCCTGTTTCAATCCAGCATCTAGTTAGATAAATTCACTCAGTTCAATATCCACACACACTCCAGCCTTAGCACCATCATACATACCCTTCACGGCAGTCAGCAATTTCCCATTTCCTCCATTTATTCTTAATATTTTTTTCATTTCTTGGCTATCCACTCTGCCATATGCTTTCTCCAAATTCATGAACGCCACACAGCTTCTTACCCTTCTCGAAACACTTTTCCACTAAAGACCTAAGGATGAATATCTGATCTACACAACCTGCTTCCTTCCGAAAACCTCTTTCTTCTTCTTTTACTATTTCTCTGTTATTTCCCTAACTCTGTCAATATGTATCCCGCCATATACTTTTCCTATTACACTCAGAAGACAAATGCCCCTATGATTAGCACACATTTCTTTTTCTTCTTTTCCTTCATACAGGGGAATAATTATACCTGACTTCCAATCCTATAGGGCTCTACCACCCTCCCATGTCAATCTGCACATCTTCCATATTCATTCTACTACTGTCTCTCCCCCATGCTTCATCAAACACACACTCCATCAATTCTTTTTTCTTTCCCCATTTTTACCTGCTTCATTGCTTCCATAACATCCCTCCTACTTATTTCTTCCACAGCCACTTATACTCGCATTACTTTCATTCTCTGTGTTTATCAGTTCCATAAAGTGTTCTCTTCATCTGCTGACTTTACTTCTCCACTATCCCTACCATTTTTATCTTTCATTTCCCTACTAACTTCTTTATCTGCCTAACTTTCATTATCTCCCTCCAGAACATATTCTTACATTCCCTCCATTTTACACTAACATTTCTTTCAAATTCCACATCCACTCTCTTCTTACTCTCCCTTACCAATCTTTTCACCTCCTCTTACTCTCTACTTATAACTCTCTCTCCCATCTCTGTTTCCTCCATGCCTCTGCTTCCCATCCACTCACTACATGCTTTCTTCTTTTGCGCCACAGCTTGTCTAGCCTCTTCATTCCACCATGCTGTTCTATGCAATCCCTTCCGTCTTCTCTTCATCCCACTCACCTCCTCACATGTTGCACAGATTTTTTCTGTGAATATCCTGCACACACCTTCCACCTCCCACATCTGCTCCAAATCATAATTATTTACCCAATCGTTCCTCCACTTCTCCCTTATATTCTACCATTTTTTTTCCCATCGTCTTGCATCCTTTTGACCCACCTTGTACGAACTACTTTCTCCTGTCCTTCCCTCCCTCATATTCATCCATTGCACTTGATCCTTGACCTTCACAGCCACCAAGTGGTGGTCAAAAAGTCCACTCCACCAACCTCCGTGTGCTCCTGTATCCATTACACACCTTCTCGTTCTATCACCCACACGCATATAATCAATCATTACTTTCCGTTCATTCAGTTCACCACCCAGCCTTCTCATCACTCGCCATGTTTACCTGTGGACCATTTTATGCCTGAAGCGGGTATTGACTATCACCAACCTCCTCCCTGCCCAAATATCCAATGCAGCACTGCCATTCTCATCCACTTCGCCAACTACTCCATCCGCCTTCACATTTCCTACTGTTCCATTCATAATAAAAAAAAAAAAAAAAAAAAAAAACTCATTCCTCTCAAACTTTTACATTCACGCTTCCACATTTGCCCGGAACTCTTCTTTCACTCTGCTTGCAAGATCTTGCGTTGTAAGAAGACATATGGAGTCGAGAGAAGACGAAACTGTCTATGTTCAGAATATCATGAGTATATTTTACCTCAAATATATATATATTTTTTTTCAGTTTTAAGGAAATTTGGTAGGTTAAGTTAGGCTATGTTAGGTTGTTCCAAGATAAGTTAAGTGGGAGAAACAGAGCTATTCACAGGTCATGTTTGATTAATTATTTTGGACTGATTGCGCTAGATCAGGTATGTTAGGCTTAATTTCTGTATCTCAATTATGACTTGGTTTGGTGAGAAGAAAGACCTCTGCTCCATGCGCAGAGCAGAGGGCGGTAGCTTCTAACGTGCGTGCTTCAGTCGCCTCAGTTCCCGCTCAACCTTCATCGTGGTGATGTGCACGCCGTCTCTCCCGTACCCCTGTGCTTTGGTGCTCCCAAGATCGCCGCTCTGTTTAACCTGTCCTAGCGTCGAAGACAGAGCTTTACTGATGTGCCCTTCCTTTGTGTAATGTGAAAACTGGTGATATTATGGAAAAAGGAGACTGCAGGATATTTTGATAAGTAAATGGTGATCATTTTTCTCCCATATTCAGGGGAGTGTATCTTGTGAAAGTACAGTGAAAAGTGTTTAGGAACGTTGTGGTGCTCATACGTGTATTACCTGACTTAATCCAAAGGGTAACCAGTAAAAATTCCTACCTGGTGAGTATATTCACCTTTTCCGCAGAGTTTTTGATTATTGGTTGATTAAGGGTTTGCATATTTTGTTGAAGTAAATTTAGATGCTGTTCCTAATTGCAGGAAAAAAAAAAAAAAAAAAAAAACGTTGTACTGGATTATAAAGAAAAAAAGGTAGAGGAGGTGGGTAGAAGATTGATTTACAACCTATTTTATATCAAATAAAAATATTTAATATGATTTTACTTATGTAAATAAATCACAGTACTCCCAGGATTCATAATAAATTAGAAGTAAACTAGGTGATTATTGGAATAATATAAATCTCTTCTAACTTTACTAAAGACTTAGAGATTTGTGGTGTAAAAAATGTAACAGATATCACGGGAAGGACATGTACAAGTAATGAGGCAATGTATATGGACTAGTAATTATATGTTGTACAAGGATGAGAAGATTCATATAACCTCATATGACTAATTTCCTGTCGCACCGGAAGATTGTGTGGTATTTGTGGTTGAAGAAACGAGATTTTCGTGTATGCTTTTATGATTAGTTTCGTCTTGCACTGGAAGGTATTGTAGTATTTCTGGCAGAAGAAAAGAGAGAGGTGAGGAAGGAAATAACTAAACTTCCAGACTTATAATCATCTTTCTTTCGAAAATGAAGCTGTAGCGGCAACAAAATTCACCAACAAACTTGGGTATCATACTTGTTTTTGTCATAACCATGAGGTTGAAGAAAGTAGAGAATTAAGAGCAAATACATGAATGTAGTTAGGATTACCCAACATACTCTCAGTTTACTCATCTAATTAAGAGTGTGAACGTATTTGAAGATGAAGACACTAGGCTTAGGAAAGAAAGATAGTGTTGTCGTAGACCAACTCCAGTCCATCTGACCGAGCAGACCCATCAATTCCAGGCAAGCAACTGTCCCTGCAGGGTCGTTCTGTGCAGTGAACCAAAGATCTTTGCGGTTGACACCACCTTGCCACAGCAAGGCGCGTGGAAGAATGTAGAAGTGTGATCCCCTGATGGACGCCGCATTGGAGCCTCTCCACACAGTCAATAGGGACACCATAGTATAGCTGACTACACATCTCCCCTTTATTAATATTTTTTTTTTATATATGGTTACCACCCAGCATTGTACTGTAAATGGTTTCCAAGATTACAGGAAACCGTTGGGTTTGTCCATTGGTGTACAGGCGCAAGCTATGGAAAGAAGAGGGGTAAAAAAGACAGGAAAGATAGAAAAATAGGATGAGAGGAAGACAGACACAGAAAACGAATAAGAAAGGTGAATGAAGAAGTAGGCATATCTAAGGTGAGCGAGTGGGTGGTGGTCGCCACCACTTACCACCACAAATATTAAGTAAACATAATATAATGAACCTATAGTAACTTCATATGTTTCTGGCCACCCCTCATGGGATTGAGGGGTCTGGCAATGGAAATAAAAGGTCATGATCAGACTTTCGAGCAAATTCCCTGTCGTTTCTATGATTGTGTTGAACAGCGGTACGATATGTTAAACTGGTGATCACTGCTTGTCCCGTCTCGCTGGGTATGTGATTGGGGAAAAATTACAGTAAAATGTAAGGTTAACGTGGTAGACTCATCTTACCTGCCTTTAATTAAAAAGTTAATCGACAAGAGTTTTCTCGGAGTATGTTTATCTGAGTTTACACGGTTAGTGTGTTTGATGGGCTTTTTTTATTTTATCGAAATAAACATTAAATACTGCTTAAAACTAAGTTGATAAATTACAAGTATACTTAGTAAAAACTAACGTAGATAGATTATTGTTAAATCGCTTTGCATTGTTGTTATTATTTTTTCAGATTACACAAAAATCAGCTATATACTCATGTTGTATACGACATAAAGTTGAGGAAAACTAGATAGTGCATTCCGTATTAACATAAAAAGGGGATATTATGGTATGAAGAAAACACGGTGAATGGGGGGTTGAGTACTTAATGTGTTGGACTGAGATAAAATTGTAATTAAAGCTCTTAATAGATAAATGGGGCTGCAATCGAAGCTTCTGGTGATTAGGTTAGATTATATACGGAAAAGGACTAGGTTTATCAAAAAAGTGGATTGGAATGTGGAGGTAGGTCATGAGTGGTTATACGCTGGCTTTAGACGATGTTATAATCGAAGCTGGTTATAGTTAAATGGAGTTGGAACAGAACTATGTTAGATTGCATTAGCTACCTGTTATGTGGAAGTTATGAGTTACTAGCATGTCGTGTTAAACATCTACAGGTAATTAATGGGGACGAGTGATTATTGTACAATTGAGATGAAGTTTTAATCGAAGCCTGTTGTAGTTAAGTGAGGTTGTTAGAGTAATGTGTTCTAGTTTGACAGGGAGCTGTAAGGAGATGAAGTTATACTACCAGAAAGGAGTGTGGAAACGAACTGCTATTGTATGGGTATGAAGTAAACTTTGTTCTGAGATTTAATTATACTGTCAGCGAACGCCACTAGAGTTGGGTTATGTTATGTACGGTAACTACACGAAGATATTGCACAGGAATGATGAGACTATGCTTAAGAGTGACTGGTTATATTTTAGCGTGAGAAACTATGACATTATTGTTAGAGACAAATGAGCCTAATACTTCTGTGTGTTATTAGATGAGGATGAGTGTGGAAGGCTATCCTGGAGCACATGAAAATGAGGTAATTTGGGGTTTAGTTAAGTCGCTTCATATAAATGAAAAAAATAATCACATGAAAGAATTATAATTAATATATCTCGGAATTTGCAGAGGAGTGAAGTTCATAGAAACATGTATGAATGTACGATGGGGCTATCGTGGACGTGCTGTTGTTGTTCTTGTTGTTTTTCACTAACCACGGTCTGTCTGGCCAAGCAGACCCATTAACCTCGGGCAAGAAGTAACGTTCATAACGCAATCCTGTTCGAAGAAGCGATGTTGCTTTGTGATGGACAGCACTTTGCCACAGTAACGCGCGAGGAAGAGTGTGGAGGTTTGGCTCCTGGTTGGACGCCGCAATTGTGTCTCTTCACAGAATTAAAGGGGACAGTATAGTAGTTCCATAGCTTCCGGTTATTGGGTTATATAGTTTCCAACCAGCTTTGCAAATGGTTTGGATTTGCTTAGTTGCGGAAAGCATTAGACTAGTTACTCAGTGTAGAGACACATCAGGTGAAAGGAAGAGTAATATAAAGTGACAGGAATGACGGAAGAAATAGAAAGAGAGGATTGCACACACAGAAAAAGAATGATAAAAGTGAAGAAAGACGTAGACAGCATTATATCAGGTCAGCGGATGCTGGTGACCATCACCTATCACTTGGAGATTCTGTGCAAGGCGTTAGGTAGGTCTTTGATGTAGAAGACACTTCCACATTTTAAACACACATTCACATTGCCACACCACACACAGTCATACCCTGCACACTTCAAACCAACTTTTCTAAAAGCCACATCTCCCGCTACATAATAAACATAGACTTTCCCACCACCCTGTATTTAAGAGCGAAGTCACAGGACTATCAAACATAATTATAAATTTTGAAACACTTGGGCTAAGATCGATTTATGTATTGTCAAGAGTTAGCTATTTGATTTAATGGTATAAGGTGTATATCAGTGCCAAGTGTATTAAATAGTTAACGGGGATTATGATGGAAATATACGAGAATACTGTTGCCAGCTTGTACGAATAAAGCTGAATTTACAATAAGTACGCACAAAGAGGTACTGAAACTAATAGACTGAGTGAAAACTGTAAGAATAAACTTCGCAGTAAGAAGGAACTGGGCAATTATATGAATGTATATGGCAGAGGAAGGTCGAATTATGGTGTAAATAGCCGGTGTTTATTGGAAGAAGATGAATCTGTACAAATGTGTAATGCTGTATAGGTAGACTGGCAGCAGGAAATAGGCTTGAACAAGTGATTGTGATTGGGGTATATTAATGGTTACCTGGGGACCTTGGGAGAAGAGGTAAATGTGAATGGACAACTACTAATGGACTTCGCTGAGGAGAATGACCTGGAGAACTGAATGTATCGACTGTGCAGGGACGTGTGACATGAACTGGGAAGGGGAGTGAATTAGTGATTCAGTATGTGCTGTCTAATGGAAATGCCAGGAAACATGTGCAGTATATGTGGAGATATGAGGAGAAGGGTGATCACAGTTCTGGGATGGAGTATGCTTCTGCAAGAGAGGAATGCAAGAAGAAATGAAGGGAATGCCGAAAGAAATGGAAGTTAAGAGGAGACGTGTTGGGCGCCTTTAGGGAAGACTTAGAGAGAGTGAGAGGAAGGGAGGATGGAGGAGTAGATAAACTGCATGGTGAGTTGAGTGTGAATTAACACAAGTGGTTCAGAGAAGGATACATTTGATGATGAGCGGTAAGGCAAAGAGAAGAAGGAAGAGTTGCCGTAATGACGATATGGAGTTTCCAAGAAAACAAGGGAAAGGACGCAAGAGAAAGTGTAGAAGGTTAAGGAGGAATCATATTAAGAAGCATGGCAGCATGGCAGAAGTACAAGAATAAGTAGAAGTACATTAAGATAGTGACTGGGGAAGGCAGAGCTGAAGCCGAGAATGGAATATTGGAGGAACTTCGTCCTAAAAAAATAAAAGCAGAGAATTGTATGATTTCTTAAATGGGGATGACAAGAAAGAACAAGTGAGAGTGAATTAATTTAGTGGAAAGACATGTGGTGAGAGAGCAGTGAAAATTTAGTATAATAAAAGAATTCTGTGAGGAAATTGGGGATATGAAGGAAATGGAAACATGAATTAGGTAGTGTTTGATCTAAAATGAAGTATATATGAGGACAAGGATGGAGAAACAAGCAGAGGAGAAATGAGGAGTTAGGTAAAAAACCTGAAGCTTTGTAAAACTGCAATTAAGGACGTAATTCTTTACAAGTTTTGTAGAGACTGAAGTGAGAGAGATAGAGTTTTGTATGTGTTGTTCAAGAAAATTTGAGACATGGAAAGAGTTCCTAGTAAATAGAATGAAAGCAGAATAACGCTGTTGTACAAGGGAAGACATAGGAGCAAAAGATCTTAAAAACTACGCGCCAATGGAGACTACGGATACCATACCCAAGGTTTTTGCGGAATGTTCAATGCGAAACTGAGTGAGATTTTAGAGGAAAAGGGTGTTGGCTGAAGGGCAGAATGGTTTTAGAACGGATAGAAGACGGGAAGATAATATGTTCGCTGTGAGAGAAGTGATCGAGAAAAATGGCTAATGCTAGAAGGTGTGCAGAACTGGCATTGAGAGTAAGGTAGTCAGGCTTAAGGATACTGGTTGGGGATGAGATCCTGAGTATTTTATTATATGCAGATGATATGGTGATCTTGACTGAGAGTAATGAAAAACTTGCGGAGGATGCTTAATGTAGTGACGGAATGTAGTAATGACCTGATTGCAATATTTGGTAGAAAAAACAGCCAAATGCTGAGAGCGTTAGTTGACGATCGGTGTGTAGGGAGAACGTGGATGCAGGGCGGTGGAAGTATTAAAAAAACAAATGAATAGAGGCAACTTGAGATGACTGTGGATGAGTAGTGGTGTGTGTGTGTGTGAGAGAGAGAGAGAGAGAGAGAGAGAGAAATATATATATATATATATTCATCATCATCATTCATTGCCAGACGCCATGTATCCCAAACGGGGTGGCCAAGGGCTTAGAGTTAATTGTTTTACAGGGAGGGGCACTAATCCTCCACCAACCCCACTTGACACGTAGAGATGCCAACAGCATCTGGTGTTCCCAGACGGTCACCCATCCAAGTACTAACCAGACCCAACGTTGCTTAACTTCGCTGATCGGACTGGAAGCGGTGTACTCAACGTGGTATGGCCGTTGGCAACTTGCGAGGATTCGAACCAGCGCTTGCCAGGAAATATATATATATATATATATATATATATATATATATATATATATATATATATATATATATATATCCAGAGCAAATCAGTGAGAAATGTTGAATGAATAAATATAAGGTATACGGTAGTGCAAAGTGTATGGAAGAGAATGGCAGTTCCTGGATTGGTGTATGGATTAGAAACAGTGCCATGGATGATGAATAACTTGCCGAAGGTGAAGATGATATAGAACAAGGAAGGATAGCTTTGGGTGTGGATATACAAAATATGTAGCTGTAGAAGCAGTGAGAGAGAGGCTGGACGGAGTTCGTCTGAAGAATGTGGTAGGCATGAGTGGGAGAGAGCAGAGATGTTGAATGTGGTGAGACGTGATATAGGTGTGGAAAAAATGGGTGTAATAATGAAATGGAGAGTGGGACGTAGCAAGACCAACACTGTTCTTGCTAGATCTGCGTAGGATGAAATAGTGGGATTTAGTAACATCTGAGAGTGTTAATGAGTTTTTGGAGAAAGGAATGACAAACGAGGTCTCATACGTATAATGATGGGAGGTGTGGTGAGAGGCATAGGATGGGAGTACTTTACTGCATCCATAAATATCTTAACCACTCTCAGAGCCCCCATTACCCCGCGCCTCCCCATTTTTTTATTTTTGACCGGATGCTCTGAGTGACGATTCAAAGGGCACATCTCGTTGAACCGATGGTCACGCTTACAATATGACCAAGAAAGAATCTAAGAGTTGTGTTATGTTGGTGCTGTGGTTATCGAAAATATAATTTAAATAATAAGAAAAATAAAAATAATAATAATAATAATAATAACAATATTAATAATAATAATAATTACAGTAGTAACTGGAAAGCACTCAAAGAGAGCATACCTTCAACAAGGCCATTGCCATTACAATGGATCCGGAGGCAGATCCTTCCCCAGATTTAACCACTTCTTTCTTCGCCCATGGCCCACGCTTCCACAAACTTTCATTGAAATTCCTTAAGAACTTTTGGAGATACTGTCTGGACAAACAGACAGAAAGACAGACAGAAGAAACTGCCATAGGCAGAGCTCTTGCCGGACGGTTCCGATTGTCTGCTTAGTCTTAACTGGTTCATAGGCAGTCATTTGGAGAAATTTCTCGCGCTTTATTGCAAAGCACAGCATGGGTTTAGGAAGCTAAAAACTGCATCACTAGGTGCGCAGGAAGTTTCTCTTCAATTTTAGTTTTAAAAAAATCAATATTGAAAATTAAAAAAAAAAGAAAAATGGTGCCGGGGCAAGCCAGCCACTTGAGTCCCAACGATTTTCGGACCCACGGCCATTGGCATGTTTCTACCTCCCACCCAGCCCAGGGCCAAGACCGACTTTGATGACAAACAATCAGCTTCCAGGGCTTATGGATATCTACCTGCTGATTATTTTTCAGAACGATTTGCACAAAATTGTGACCTGTAGAGGGCTGAAAAAACAACTGAATCTGCCATAGGCAGACCGTATGACATGAATACGATTGTGTCTGGTGTGAGACATTGCCACCCTTTATGTATATTAAAGTTTCATAAATCTCTGATGAGGATTGATGGAAATATGAATTTTTGAAAATTTTCCCCATGTCAAAGATAGGGATTCAATCCCTCACCCAGCCCATGGCCCTTGGCCGATTTTGATGTAAAACAAAAAGATTCCAGGGTTTATGTATATCTATCTTCTGAACTTTTTCGAACGATCGCCGCAATATTGTGACCTATAGAGTGCAGACAATCAAACAAACAGATATACATGCATACAGACAGACAGACAGACAAACATACGGAACTGACTAACTTGCTTGCCGAATCTTTTGTTTCTGGCAAGCAACAAATGAAACTGCCTTAGGCAAAGCACTTGCCGGATGGATTCAAGTGTCTCCTTAGTTATCACCGGTGTGAAGGCAGTCATGTGTCAGCTTAATTTTTACCGGCAGGTAGGCGGTTATTTGGCGAAATTTTTCGGTCTTCGCTGCGAAGCACAGGATGGGTTGAAGAAGCTATAACTTACATTGTCATGTGTGCCAGACATTTTCCTTCAATTTGGAGAGAGAGAAAAAAAATTAGTTTTCAAAATATGGAAAAATGGTGCCTGGGGCCAGCCATTGGGTCCTGACGATTTTCCCACCCACGGTCATTGAGGGGCTTCAACCCCCCACCCAACCCAGGGCCTTTGACCGATATTAATGAAAAAAAAAAAATAGGCTTCCTGGGTTTATGGATATCTACCTTCTGATTATTATGATTACTATTATTTTCAGAACGATCAGAGCAAAATTGTGACCTGTAGATAGCAGACAGACAAACATGGGAAACTGATCAATATACATGCTGAATCTTTCGATTCCTTCAAGAAGCATAGGTGAATACATAACCTCCTCCAATTTCGTTGGCAGAGGTAATAATAATAATTATTATTATTATTATTATTATTATTATTATTATTGTTATTATTATTATTATTATTATTATTATTATTATTATTATTATTATTATTATTATATTATTACTATAATAAAATTTGTTGCTGTCACGATTGAAAGTAGGCTATCATTTTCAAACACAGAAGAAAAGACTCCAGACTGTAATGCCTTGCCTGATGAATAACTTACGTCATTTCTGCTGTTTGATAGCAGTAGTCTTTTCTGCTGTTTAATATCCTGCGTCATTTCTACTGATTAATATCCATACGTCATTTCTGAAGATTAATAACGAATACATCATTTCTGCTGATTAATAAACTTTGGCATTTCTGCCGATTATAAACTACTCTTTTCTGCTGATCCGTAACTCCTCGTTATTTCTGATGAATAATAACCATACGTTATTTATGCTGATTAATAACGATACATCATTTTTTCTGTACCACTATCACTGTGCCATCAGTCATAACAAGTATATAGAGAAGTACTCCATGTCCTACGTAATGAATTAATATACGGTATAATATACTATTTCAGAAACCGTATATCTCTGTTATATTTCTATTTAACTCATTAATCTGATGCGGAACTGTTTTTTATTCTAACCACCAGCACACAATTGTATTCAGTCTTGGAAGGGAAGTAACGTTGTAAAGAGGTTAACAGAGCTTTTTTTCTGGCTCGGACACAATGAACATTATTGTCCGTAGGTAACAAGAGTAACTCCCCCCTATATATATATATATATATATATATATATATATATATATATATATATATATATATATATATATATATATATATATATATATATGCCTCAACTGACTGAAGGGGTTAAAAGTAGCGTGACATCGTTTTGCATAAATAATGCAAATAGTCTTAGTCTGTGTGTGTGTGTGTGTGTGTGTGTGTGTGTGTGTGTGTGTGTGTGTGTGTGTGTGTGATACGGAATGATGAACAATGAAATCCCGCAGTTTGCATTATTTCGCTAACCATATTTCATGTTCTGTTGTGTTGCTCATTAGTCAGATTATATTGTAACCTCATCCAGAAAAGTCAGTCACTCAAAATGACTACAGATTAAAATGAAAAAAAAAAAAAAAGTTTTGAAATCGCCTTGGAATTGTAACACATTTCCCTTGATGGTGCTTTTTCATTACATTTTTGCTGTTGTCAGATAATTTTATTCAGCTTACGAGGAAATACCTTGCTGTAAAAGGGTAAATGGAGAATGTCTGCACCCCCGTAAATACAAGCGATTTACCCTGAGATAAATCGCCTTGATACAGCAAGGTACAGCATTCAGAACTACGAGAAGTTTTTATCATCAATATCATCACCACATCAGCATCATGATAATCACCATCATTGTCATCCGATCACTATTCTCCCCGCCAAAAGAAAGAAATAGGTACTACTTAATCCCAATAATTATGTATTAGTCGGAGGATCCCCGAAAATGGAACAGCAAGAACAAAAGGGGGAAAAGTACCAACACTGGTCAATGAAATTGGACACCGAAACATCATTATATTCATTACAACCCACGAATTTCATTGACACTAAATAAATTAATCTCTTCAGCCCGAAAGCGTCATTTATATTTCATTGATGGCATCCACAGACGATGTTACTCAGCTCAGGGGTAACTTTTCCAACCGAAGAGAGCTGTAGCCTTCACTAACCCTTCACAGCTACACATAATTCCAACTCAGATAAGATCGCCTTGAGACAGCATGAATATGAAATAATAACACATCGTCGGCCTGATGATACTAAATATCAGTCTCGATATTCGCTTTGTAGGTCAAATGACTACTTAAAAATTATACTTAAAATAACGGGAGATGATTTGTTTTGCCTAAGGATTAACTGCCTCGTCTTTTAGACCCAACATTCCTATTACATGCCACACACCTTCCCATGTCACCACTCAGATCTACCAAGCACACCAAAGTATATATGTAAAGACATTGTCGCTCACTTGTACTCTGTGTGTGTGTGAGTGTGTGTGTGTGTGTGTGTGTGTGAGTGTGTGTGTGTGTGTGTGTGTGTGTGTGTGTGTGTGTGTGTGTGTGTGTGTGTGTGTTACTCTGGTAAAAGAGCATACAAAACTCTAAGGCCCACCTTCTCAGATCAGCTTTCATATCTTCTAGGCATACAGAAATATATAAACTGTGGCTAATTTCTGTTTGGTCAAATCTATAGCGAAAAAGCGTTTTTTCTTTTGTCGGCATTGAGAATAGCAGAATCAATTCTTTCACTCTTGAGACGTAATTTTTGTTATATTCCCTCTACATCCAAAGCAATGTTAATCATCTTCTTCCACACAAGAATTGAGTAAAATTCTTAGCAAAAATGTTCATCACGACTTCCTTGACTGAGCCAATCTCTTCCACGTTTTGCCTGCAGCTTTTTCTGTCTCATCTCCCCACCTCCTGTCTGGCCTTTGCTGCGCTCACAATCTCCTAGAGTCCAGTCACTGAGCCCCTTGCTCCTTCCGTCATCCCTTATTCTTGTTATATAACCTGCCCACCTCTTTGACTGTTCTTTCCTGACTTCCATAATGTCCTTGACTCTAGTCTGCTCTCTCGCCCAACTTGATCTTTTCCTGTCTCGTAGAGATATTCCCGATACTGACCTTTTCATTGCTATTTGAGAGCTAATTCTATTTATTTTCCATCGATTTTGTCAATTTTCAGATTTCATAACAGTACGTCATAGCTGGAATTGTGCATTCGTTATATAGCTGTTTTTCGTGTCATACATAATGGCAGGCTACTTTTCAGGTTGTCTCTATGTTTACCGGAAGCTTTCCATAAACTGTAATGCGACTTTTATTTTGCTATGATGGTCTTTCGTTAAACCACAGATCAGCTGTGAAGTTTTACCAATTTACTCTGGTTACAGCCATACAGTTTTATTAAGATAAATAGCATCCTTCTTAACCGGGAATAATCATTTCATTTACCTAAACCAAAATTATTCATAAACCATAGTCTATAGAATTTCCCAAATGTGTGGGATATTTAGACATAAAACTAACGTGAGTAGTGTACACGTGTCAAATACAGCACTGTAAATGTGAAAATGGAGTCAGGTGAAGGAGAGACTTAGTTTTAATTCACAATCTTTTCAGTACTGTAGATTTTACTTCCAAGAGATTACTTAATTTATTTATCTTCTTATATCTTTGTTCAAGGGATATTTGGTAGGTCAGGTTACGTTACGCCAGGCTGTACTAATTTAAGATAGGTGGGAGAAACTAAGGCCGTTCACAAGTCAGGTGAGGTTGGTTAATTTTTGATTGATTGCGTTGGATTAGTTTGGTTAGGCATACTTTCGATACCTCAATTTTGATGAGGTTAGGTGAAAAGAAAAGGCCTCCCCTCCATGCGCAGAGCAGAGGGCGGTAGCTTCTAACCATCCGGATCAGTCGCATGACTCGCCTGAGCCCCAGTTCCCGCTCAACCTTCGTGCATAGAATGTGCACGCCGTCCCTGCGTATCCCTGTGCTTTGGTGCTCCTGAGATGGCCGCTCTGTTTGACTTGTCCTAGCGTCGAAAACAGAGCGTTTTTTGAGTGCCCTTCCTTTGTATAATGTAAATACTGGTATCATTATGGGAAAAGGAAAATGAAGGATACTTTGAGGAGTAAATGGTGACCATTCTTCTCCCATATTCTGGGGAGTGTAAGCATGGGAAAGTACACTGAAAAAAGTATTTAGTAACGTTACGCCGTTCATACGTGTACTGCCTAAGTGAATGAGGATAATAATTTAGGATTCAAGTCAGGTGAGTATATTAACCTTTACCTGACCTTGTGATTATTGTTTGATTTCGGGACTGAATATTTTGTTGAAGTAAATGCTACTACTAATTAGAAGAAAAAATTGGAATTATACTTGATTTATAAAAAAAAAAAATGGATAAGAGACTGCTTATATCATTATTTTATAACCTATTCTTTATTATAACAAAGAAAAACAATTATAACTTTAACTCATGTAAATAAATCACAGGTCTGTCAAGGTTTATAATATCTGAGAAGTAAGCTAGTTGATTATTGAATTAATATAAATTTCTTAAACTGTACTGAGGATTTTGGGAGATGTGATGTAACAGATACAATGGACTAATAATAATTATATGTTGGACTGGGATGGAGATATTCATATAAACTATGACTAATTTCCATTTGCACTGGAAGATGTGGTATTTGTGGCTGAAGAAACGAGAGATTCATGTATGCTCATAGGATCAGTTTCGTGTCGCACCGGAGGGTATTGTGGTACTTGCAGCAGTGAAACGAGAGAGGTGGGGAAGTAATGAGAGAGCTGGAAACATAACAATATTCCCAGATAGACTGATAATCATCTTCCTTTCGAACTAAGGTTCTGGCGGGCACAAAATTCATCAGCAAACTTTATCATACAAGTTATTGCCGTAACTGTGAGGTTGAGAATGGAGAGAGTTGGGAAGAAATATATGACGGTAAGAAGGATACCCATCGTAATATCAGATTACTCCACTAATTAAAACTATGGAAGTAATTGAATATGAAGACACTAAGTTTACGAAAAAGGATATAATGTTGTTGTTGACCGACTCCGGTCTATCTGGCAGAGGCGACCCATCAATTCCATTCATGCACCTCTCCCTGCTGGGTCATCCCGTGCAGTGAACCAAAGTTCCTTTGCGGTACACAACACCTCGTCACAGCGAGGCGCTTGAAAGAGTGTAGAGGTGTGATTCTCTGATGGACGCCGCATGTGCGTCTCTCCATCCAGTCAAGAGGGACACTACAGTAGACTACACATCGCCCTGTTACTATTTTCGCTCGGTTTGTCTGTTTGTTTGTATGTTAAAAACGTAACGCGAAAACTACAGGTGCAATTTTGACTAAAATTTGATTAAATTTTGGGACAAACTGAGCCTACAGTAGGTTCAGGCTGTATGCCCCCAAAAATGTAAAAAAAAAGAGAAAAAAAAAAAAAAAAAGAAAAATAGTTTTTTTTTTCGCGATAACTACATTCAATCATATCGATATGAAACCAAAACATAAAGGTGGATCTTTCAAATCTGCATCGTATAACATTCCTCATTTCGTCAGGGGAGTCGCCGCCCAGTTAGCGGTAGGGGGGGTCAATATCAGGTGGGTCAGGCCTAAAATTTCAGTCGGCCATAAAATCGTAATTTTCACCCTGTTTACTCCAAAATTGATATTGACATCTTTGACTATATATTCTTCAGTGTTTATACGTCAACACGAGAATGACCGCTGGGGAGGGGTTTGCTGTTCCTTGGCACCGCTTCTTGTTTATTTATATGGTTACCACCCAGCATCGTTAATGGTTTCCAGAGATACAGGAAACCTTTAGGCTTGTCCGTTGGTGTAGAGGCGCCACTAGTGGAAAGAAGCGTGGTAAAGCTGACAGGAAGGATGGAAATAGAATGAGAGGAGGGCATACACAGAAAACGAATAAGGAAGGTGAAAGAAGTAGGCACTTTTACGGCAAATGAGTGGATGGTGGTCGCCACAACCTACCGCCAGCAATAAGAAGAAAACGTAATAAACTGAACGTAACTTAATGATCAGACTGACAACCAAAGCCCCTGTCATTTGTGGGATTGTGTTGCGAAGTGGTATATTGTACAAGGTGACAAAACTCAAACCAAGGCAACCATCAAATCCCTAGTTATCATGCTAAAACAAATGCTCATTGTTGTGGAATTCCAGCATGAAGAGAAGACAGAACTGGAACTATACAACCTCTAAAAGATTTACACACTTTTTTTTATGCATCCAGCTTCGGGCATAAACTTGAGAGTCCGTTCCCACACGTCTAGCGTTCTTGCTTACCTGTCACCACTTTGGTCTAGCGTTTTAGTGTTGTGTTTTAGCATCCTTGGGGGATGTTTTGAGTAAAGAAATCTTTGAGGACCACGGTTAGATGCCAATAAAGATATAAAACAGCTGTCTCTGGGAGTTATGAAAGAGTTTGTTTGTTACTGGTAATGGACACGTCGGAACCATCCCTACGTAGAGTGATTAACGACACGCTTTGTAAACAATTGCGTTTGACGATCATGTATCCGTGTCATGTGGCTTACCGTAACCGGCTGCCCACATGAATGACATAAGAACAACTGAAACAGCCTATAATTCTCCAATGTGAACTAAATACCAACAGATATATCCAATGATCACATCAGGTTATCTGAGATACTTTTATATCCTTTCTCATAGGTCACATTGGTCATATTAACACCCAGTCACAGGTATCATCATCATCGTCATCATTATTTTTATGGTAGTTCAAGTCCAGTCAGGTCAGTATTGATCCATTATGTTAATCCCAGGATGATTTCCAGCCATTTGGGTCATTTCAGATCATTTACTGATGATTCACGTACCTCACATCATGCTGCTCAGGCAGATCAATGCAAATCCCATTCAAGGCTACATATGATCAGTTGGTTCCATTTATGTCCAGTCAGATTCATTTAGGACCAATTAGTTCCATTCAGGACCAATGAGATCCACACAGGATCATGGATGCCACTTGGTTCAATCAGGCCCAGCACATCCATGTCGATCAAATCAGATCACAACACGTTAGGTTAAGGACATTCAGATCCATGTGAGTCAGTTTTGACTACCGTACTTTAGCTCTTTCGCACCCAGTACGGTGTCGTATGCACAGAGTGACTTATGCAGGAAGGTAGTTTCGCTGTTCTCATGCGCTGAGTGCCCTATTAGCTGCCATGCGGAAAGTATCCGCATGGTATCTCAAGTATTGTCCCATTTATCAACAACATTTTATGAAATACATGTGTCAGGAAGAGAGTTGGATATCTTATCGGCCTATAGTTGACCATAGATCGATATATAGGTATATGAAAATAAGTATGTGTAGGCTGTGTATGTTACAGGCAGTTTGTGAAATCAGTCATTTCGTGAATTAAGGTTAGTTTAAGTTTTTAGGTTAGGTTCGGTTAAGGTTAGTTTAGGTTTGTTTAGGTTAGGTTAATTCTGGCTAAATAGAGAAGGGGACGGTAACTTCCAGCATGTCACTCCGTGCATACGACACCCTCTGAAACAAATCAATTTCTGTTCATTTAGAGACATTCAAGGTATATTTATTTCATTCAGGTTCATATATGACACTGGAGATCTAATCAGGCCAGGTACATCCATTTCTACCTGCGTTCAGATGACCATAGGTTGCAACTGCTACTACTACTACTTTTACTGATAACTTGCGTTTATTTACGCAGGCAGTTAAGGTAAAATTCCATTCAGAGGAATGCGTAACCATTTAGGGGCATTTAGAACCTTGCTGAAACTATTTTTTTTTTTTTAATAAGAAGAGTTCAATCCATGCTTTTTCAGTTGGAAACCGTAATTTAAAAGGACCATTGAACCCAACAGTGTACGAATGCTAAGTGAATACACTGAAGTGCTTTATATGCATTAACTAGATGCTGGATTGACTACAAAGAGTAACTTGAACGATGCATCATACTGGTTCGATATAGACTAACAGGAAGCATCATCACTAGCCTTTTTACTCTCTCCTCAAATAGGAAATCATCATCATTACCACTACTACTATCATCATCGACATCATAACAGCTGTCACATTAGCATCACCGCCGCCACCACCACCTCCATCATTTTCATCATCATCATAATAATAATCAGCAGCAGCAGAAGCAGCAGCCTTTTTGCGATTGACACGAACACTCTCAGTACTATCACCACCACCATCATCATAATAATCGTATTCATCATTCAGTTTTATAAAATACCAAGATGGTGACTTGGAGCCAGACACTGCAATACGAAATTACTAAAACAAGAGAATCCATGATATATTTTCTCATCATTTAAGCCATCATCATCATCGTCCTCGTTGTCGTTGGCGTCAAATTACATGAATACTCTTAATATTTCGTATATTGGCATCCCGTTGGTTCACTCTAAAACACCTTGCGTTAGTCCCCCCTGCCTATGGCCTCCTACGTTTCGTGCGTAGTGTGTTAAGGATTTACGGAATGGAGGTATCTTGCCTGATGTTGATTATCTTCCATGACATTCTATGCAAGGGAGGTTCCGTCGGATTTAATACTCTCTCTCTCTCTCTCTCTCTCTCTCTCTCTCTCTCTCTCTCTCTCTCTCTCTCTCTCTCTCTCTCTCTCTCTCTCTCTCTCAAATTTTTCCACTCATTTTATTCAGTTCAGTTCTTTACTTGTCGTAGTTACTGTTTTTTTTTTATTATTGTTTTGCAAACTCTACTCTTCTTCTGCCAAGCGATAATGCAGATTGTGTGTGTGTGTGTGTGTGTGTGTGTGTGTGTGTGTGTGTGTGTGTGTGTGTGTGTGTATTTTAGTGGGCTGTTTTAACTTTGCGCGTTTTCTTTACCTCAATGAGGCCTTTAACCCTTTCACCGTTTATGGTCAAGTGTGGTAATTTTTCAGGGTTTAACTAGTAGCCAAGGACACTTATTCCCACTTTATGATCAAGACTAATCGAACCTGTTGCATCCACGATTTAGTATTCAGGTGGTTCGTAGGGGAACCCGTCATCCACTCACGACGTAGTGCAGCATGCTTCTTCCTTCATGTCCATTATTGTTTTCCCTTGTCCTCTCTGTCTTCCTATATCTCACATCCTCCCTGTCACTATTTACTCATACCTCTGCTGCAAGTAGCACTGCACTGAGAGACAAGCCTAAAGGGTTCCTGTAAGTCAGGAAACCACTTACAACACTCGGTTTTAACAATATAACCAAATATCGGGATGACGTAGATGGTGTCCTTGTTAACTGGGTGGAGAGACGCAAGTGCGCCATTAAATATATATATATATATATATATATATATATATATATATATATATATATATATATATCGGTATACTGTATCTATCTATAGATAGATTGATAGATAGATATAGATATGGATAGATAAATATGTCTCTCTCTCTCTCTCTCTCTCTCTCTCTCTCTCTCTCTCTCTCTCTCTCTCTCTATATATATATATATATATATATATATATATATATATATATATATATGTGTCCGATTCTGGTCATAGGCTTCACAGCCCGCTGTCAAGGCCCAGTAGTCCTCCTGCATACCATACACTTATCTACATGTCACCACTTCGGCGCTAACACCCACCATCCATATTGAATACATACTACGGCTGTCTCATTCAGGACAGGTACTTTTATGACATGTCGGCGGGTCTTCTAGTAGATCAGTAAAGTCTGATTTTATGAAATTCAAATCCTTAAACTGTTCCCTACCCCAAGGGGGATTTGAACCTGGGTCCAGTAGGACTGCAGGCCACCTCTCTACCAATTGAACCACCGCATCCCCCTAATATATCCGTCTATCTATCTATCTATCTATCTATATACCCGTCTGTGTGTGTGTGTGTGTGTGTGTGTGTGTGTGTGTGTGTGTGTAAAGAGAGAGAGAGAGAGAGAGAGAGAGAGAGAGAGAGAGAGAGAACAGATAGATAGGCAGATGGTAGATGGTAGGCTGGTAGGTGCCCTCAAGAGTTAGAATGGCAGTGAAGCATGTGTATGGGTAAATGGGCAGCTATGTGAATGGTTCACGATCGGTGTGGGCGTGCGACAAGGTTATGTCCGCGTGGTTGTTCAATATACATATTCATAGGGTGATGAGAGAAGTAAAAAGACGAGTAATGGAGAAAGGGATAGCGTTGGTAATGAACGGTGATGGATGGACTATCTCTCATTTGTTGTATGCTGATGATGCGTACTACTTGCAAATTCTTCACAAGAACATGGTAGACTAGTGCAGAGTTTTGCCGCTGTCTGTGAGCGTCATGCCTTGTGAGTAAATGTAGAAAAGAGTAAAGTGATGGTTACTGAGAGAGAAGATGAATCCCAGTATGTTGTTACAGTGAACTGAGAGAGACTGGAATTGGTGAGAGAGTTCAAATACCTGGATACAGTGATGGAAAAGTGAGGAAAATATGCAAAAGAAGTGGAAAGTAGAGTGGCACAAGGAAGGCATGTAGCTGGTGCTATGAAGGCCTTGATAAGAAACAGAGGCTTGAGTTTTGCAGCTGCACGAGGTTTTCCTGAAGGAGTGTTTGTGCCAACTTTAACATATAAATGTGAGGCTATGGTGTGGCATGAAAATGAAAAGAAGAGAGTAAGAGCAGTATGTGGAGTACAGAGAGTGGATGGGATACGGAGTAATGTGGTTTGTGAAAGATGTAGAGTGAGGAAGCCTGTGGACAGTATACTGAGATGGTATGGTCATGTGGAGAGAATGAATAACAATAGGGTGGTGAAAAAGGTATAGCTGAGCGTATTTGAAGGAGGAAGGAGACGGAGTAGGCCAAGGAGAAGGTGGACAGATATTGTGGAGCACTGTATGAAGAAGAAGGTAAGGAGGTCGGTGAAGCTAGGGAACTGACAAGAGATCTAGCTGGCTAGATGAATGTTATGAGAAGTGCATGATCAGCGATGTAGCACCCCTTTTTAACGTGACAGAGCCTTGACTGACTCTATCGGATAAGTTTATGTGAAGCTACAGAGTGTGGTGAATAATCTAGGCGTATCAAATAGAGCCAGGAGTCCGGGGGCTTGATTGATAAGTGAATGGAATTGTGGCCCATTGGACTGGCCAGACTTAGGCTGTCTGGACGTGCTACTCCTCACCCTGTCCTTGGGTGGGAAAGAAGGTCCGGATGATGATGATGATGATGATGATATGTGTGTGTGTGTGTGTGTGTGTGTGTGTGTGTGTGTGTGGAGAGAGAGAGAGAGAGAGGGAGAGAGAGAGAGACTGATATACTATATATATATATATATATATATATATATATATATATATATATATATACTATATATATATATATATATATATATATATATATATATATATGTATGTGTGTGTGGTGTAAATATGTAGAGAGAGAGAGAGAGAGAGAGAGAGAAAGAGAGAGTGGGGGGGAAAGAGAAAATGATTAGATAGGCAAATAGATAGATTGATAGATTGATCGATAGATAGAAAGAGTGGGGGTCGCTGTAGGCATAAGTAACCAAACAACTTAGCCCTCTGGAGTCTTGACTTACTTGACTTACTTACTGTGTGGAGGTAGGTTGATAATGTTTATAGTATGTTAGTCGGTAGGTAGGCTGGCAGGTAGGAAGGCATTCAAGCAGGGAAGCAAGTATGCAGGTAGGTAGACAAACAGGTGGGCAACTAAGCAGGTTAGGAGACAGGGTAAATTACATAATCAGGTAAGTATATGGCACTGAGAGATAGTCTGACATGTACAGGTAGGTAGGCAGGGTGGAGCTCAGGTAGTTGGGACAGCAAAGAGGCAGGTAGGTGTACAGGCAGGGTGAAGGTTCACCCAACTTTTGAGGCTATCACATTACACCATAAAGATGAGACCACAATGTGTATAATTGCGGTATCCTGACTTTTTTTTTTTTTTACGGTAATCCCTATCCTCTAAAGTGTTTATGTCAGGGATCAAACTCGGAACCTTTGTATAAGCAGTAAATTAGAACTAATGTTTTAAGTAATAGGATTATTCTCTCTCTCTCTCTCTCTCTCTCTCTCTCTCTCTCTCTCTCTCTCTCTCTCTCAGAAAAGAGATGAACAAAGAAATCATTCCCCTTTTCCTTTCATGATATTACTAGGGTTTACTGTATCACGTAAATGGATTTATTTTCTACTTTTTTCACATTTGCTTGTATACTTATCGCTATTTGGTTCATTTCCATATACTGCTTTATCTTTTTGTCCTTGTGGTATTTTCAGTACTTATACTTTTAATTTTTTTTTCAGTTCATTGTTTCACTCTTTTACTCTTTTTTTTTTTTTTTTCAAGTTGTCACTTGTTAGCTGCCTTGTGACCTACTTTATTCGTACTAATCTATTTTTTCGTTTTTAAGTTAGCAACGCCACTGGCGTTGCTGTTGTAATGCAGTCAGTTTTAAAGTTACATCATGGTATATAATGTGTACACATCTTAATAAATTGTCACATGTATTCCACATCAGATGAGGTATATACACAGAGTGTGGATTTTGGAAAAAGAATCCCTTTGGGTGCAATTTAATGGAAGGTCAAAGGTCAGTGGCCCAGATGAAAATATATGGTGTGGAAAATATCACGTGAATGCCTTACCCGATTTAGATCAAAACTGATTCTTTTTTTTCAGTTATGGAGGGAGGTGATCCGATTTTGATGCACAGTGATCAAAGGACGGTCCAAATTTTTGGCATATTTTCGCTGTCTTTATAAATTTGTTTTAACTCGCCCTAGAGTTATTGAATTTCCATTATTAATTATCATTGGTAGTTATCATTATTTTACCTCATTATTTTGTTTTCATTTATTTTGTCTGATTGTACTAGTTAATTTACTCCTCTGCACATTCTTTTAACTTTGTTATTGCCATTTGTCACTCATTTTTAACTGTTTCTTCATTTTATATTCATTTTTTCACTGCTGGTATTGGTTAGAACGCAGTATTACCGGTAATTCCTCTCTCTCTCTCTCTCTCTCTCTCTCTCTCTCTCTCTCTCTCTCTCTCTCTCTCTCAGCACTTTTATTAGATGTGTGTCTCGGTAACTCCCCCAGTATCCCTGCTTGTCGTACGAGGCGACTAAAAGGGTTGGTGGTGGGTTAGTGCCCCACCCCGTAAAAAGAACTAACTAAAAAAGCAAATAAAGCGCCTCGGACCTTGATTAACGGACCATACGTTGACGACTAAGGAACGGACAAAGGACATTCCTGAGAGTAGGAACGTGGAATGTGAGAGGAGTGAATGATGAAGTGAAAGAGAGAGATTGTCAGGTGCTTTGAGGATGCAAAAGTGGATATATGTGGATTGACTGAAACTAAATGGAAAGGTGAAAGGATGAGAGAATGGGAATACGGGTGTAGGTATATGTGCGGGAGTCAATGAGAATGAGAGGGCAAGAGAGGGAGTATGTCTGATGATAAGCAAGAAGTGGAAGGAGAATATAAGAGAGTATGGAACATTGGGTGCAAGGATTGTATGGGTGAGGATGAAAGTAGTTATACAAGCATGGGCGATTGTATGCATGTATGCTCCAACAGAGGATCGAGTGGCAAGAGTGAAAGATGAGTTTTGGGAGAGAGTAGAAGCATGTATGGACAAATTTGAGAGGAGCGAGAGAGTGCTGTTGATTGGAGACATGAATGGCAAAGTCAGGAATGTACGAGTGGATAGAGTGGTTGGACAGTGGGGTGTGCCAGCAGAAGTAGATGGGAATGGTAGTGCTTTGGTGGACATCTGTGCTGGTAAGGGGGCTGGCAATAGCCAACACCTACTTTCGTCATAAGATGATCCACCGGTATACATGGAGAGTAATGAGGAGGATGGATGGTGAACTTGTTGAACGAAAGGCAATGATAGACTACGTGTGTGTGGATGAGCGAATGAGAAGACAAGTGTTGGATGCAAGGGTGTGGAGAGGGTGGGGGAATGGAGTCTCGGACCATCACTTAGTGATGAGGCCAAGGTAGAGCTGCAAAGAAAGTGGTTGAGGAGGCGAAGGGGAAGACAGGAGGAAACAGCTCCTGTGAGAAGAGTGGAGAAATTGCAAGATAGTGAGAAAGAGGACAGAGTATAAGAGCATAGTGGAAGAAAGATTGGGAAGGTATGAGCTAGAGCAGATGGAAGGGGTGGAAGACGTATGTAAGATATTCACGGAAGAGATAGCGCAGCGTGTGAGGTGGTTTGTGGAGTGAGGAGGAGATGCAAGGGTGTGCAAGGGACAGCATGGTGGAATGATGAGGTGAAACGAGCTGTGGAACAAAAGAATAAGGCATATGGTGAATGGTTGGCGAGTAGAGGTAGGGAGAAGATGAGAGAGAAGAGAGAGGTATATGTGAGCAGGAGAAGTAGGAGGTTAAGAGACTGGTGTGAAGGAGAGTAAGAAGAAAGTGGATGAAGAGTTTGGGAGGAATCTGAGTGTGAAATGGAGGAGAGTAAGAAATTGTTTTGGAAGGAGGTAAAGAAAGTAAGGATGTGTGAAAGGGGAAATAGTAGGGGAGTGAAAGATAGGAATAATAGATTGTTGGTAGAGAAGAGAGAAATTGAGGAGATGGAAGGAGCACTTTGAGGATTTGTTGAATGTAGAGAGTGAGAGCAGTGTGAGTATAAGTGGTTGGGGAATGGCTGGGAGAAGAAGAGACAGAGAGGAGGGAGGAAGAGATCAGTAGGTCGGAAGTAGTGGAAGCGATGAAGAAGATTAAATGGGAAAGGCCCCAGGAATTGATGGAGTATGTGGTGAAATGCTTAGGTATGGGGGTGAGATTGTTGTGGAGTGGATATGGAAGTTGTGTAGATTGGCTTGGGAAGAGGGGAAGGGTTCCAGAGGACTGGAAATCAGGTATAATTGTTCCTCTGTACAAAGGAAAAGGGGGAGAGAGAAGTATGTGGTAACCATAGGGGTATTTGCCTTCTTAGTGTGACTGGTAAAATATATGGTAGAATACTCATTGATAGGGTTAGGCATATGACAGAGGAGCTAGTTGGAGAAGAACAAGGGGGATTTAGGAAGGGAAAAGGGTGTGTAGATCAGATATTTGTTCTAAGATGTTTAGTGGAGAAGTATCTAGAGAAGGGAAGGAAAGTGTACGCTGCCTTCATGGACTTGGAGAAAGCTTATGACAGAATAGATAGGAAAGGTATGTGGAAGGTATTAAGAATATATGGAGGGGAGGGGAAATTGTTGAGTGCTGTGAAGAGTATGTACGAGGGAGCTAGGGCTACGGTGCGAGTGGATGGTGAGCTGAGTGAGTTCTTTGATCTCAATGTGGGACTGAAACAGGGGTGTGTAATGTCTCCATGGCTGTTTAATATATATATGGATGGGGTCGTAAAGGAGGTACAAGGTAGGGCAGTGGATGTGGGGGTGGCCCTAACGAATGAGGGTGAGATTTGGAAGCTTCCGGTGTTGCTGTTTGCTGATGATACAGTATTGTTGAGTGAAGATGAATGGGAGTTGCAAGGTTTGGTGAATGAATTTGGGACAGTGTGTAGGAGGAGGAAGCTGAAAATTAATGTAAACAAAAGTAAAGTTATGGTGTTTGAGAGGAATGAAGTCACAGAGTGTGCAGTGAGGTTGGATGGTGAGGATATGGAGAATGTGAGTGCATTCAAGTACTTGGGTAGTGTGATGAGTAAGGATGGAACTTTGGGGGATGAAGTGCGTGAAAGGGTACAGCAGGGAAGGAAGGTTGTAGGCATGCTGAAAGCAGTGATGAGAAATAGGGAAGTGAGTATGGAAGTTAAGAAGTCTCTGCATGATGGTATTGTGATCCCTACCCTGACGTATGGAAGCGAGGCGTGGACCTTGCAAGAGGGGAACAAGTCAAGAGTGAGAGCAGTGGAAATGAGTTACTTGAGAGGAGCATGTGGAGTGACATGGAGGGACAGGTTGACGAATGAAGAAGTGAAGGAACGTTGTGGGGTAGATGTGGATGTGGTTGAAAAGATTAGGAGAAATACACTGAGGTGGTTTGGACATGTGGAGAGGATGGAGAGTGAAAGACTGACTAAGAGGGTGTATGTGGGTGAGGTGGAGGGAGGGAGAGGGAGGGGTAGACCGAGGATGAGGTGGAGGGATGGAGTTGAGAGGTATATGAGGGAGGGGGGGGTGAGTTGGGGGGAGGGGAGTCAAATGGTGGGTGACAGAGTGACTTGGAGGCGTTTTGTCTGCGGCCACCCTTTGCGGGATTAGGGCGTCGGGCTATAGATAGATAGATAGATAGATATGTGGCATGCCACTTAAATGTTTTGATTTCTCATAGGCGAACAATATCATTTGCTAACAGAAACAACTTTCCATTTTAATCATCATCAGCATAATTTTTTCCACCGTCCCATCATAAATGAATTTGTAACAACTCTCATTACAGTTCTGAAACTGAGTATGTTTTTTTTTTAATTATATTCGCAAACAAATTACACACACACACACACACACACACACACACACACACACACACACACACATTTACTATCTCTACCTATATGCAGACGTTAAGTGGTGCCCCCAGTGAAATCGCCTCAGTATCGCCCTGTCCACTTCTGTTTTGCTGACCTCCCCTCAACTTATCCTCTCCTCTCTCATATACCCCTCTACTCCATCCCCCCCATTTCATCCTCAGTCTCCCCCTCCCTCCCCCCATCCACCTCACTCATACACTCCCCTCGTTAGTCTCTCACTCATCATCCTCTCCTCATGGCCAAACCACCTCAATGCATTTCTCATAACGTTTTCTGTAACATCCACATCCACATCACAACGCGCCTTTACTTCATTTGTTGATCTGTCTCTCCATGTAACTCCACATACTATTCTCAAATAACTCATTTCCACTACTGTCACTCTTGATTTGTTTAAATCCAACAAGGTCCAAAAATCGCTTCCGTACTTTATAGTGGGTATCACATTAATATCATGCAACTTTTTGACATCCATTCTGACCTCCCGTTTTCTTATTACTGCGTTCAGTAACCCAGCAACCTGTCTTCCCTGTTGTACTCTTTCAAGCGCTTCATCCTCCAAACTTCAATTCTTACTCATCACGCTACCCAAGTACTTAAATGCATTCACATTTTCCATTTCTTCACTATCCAGCCTCACTGTGCGTTAAGTAATTTTATTTCTCTCGAAGACCAGAACTTTACTCTCCCCTACATTCACCAATAGATTCCGTTTCTTACATACTCTCCCAGACTCAATCACCAAGCTTTGCAGTTCCACTTCGTCTTCACTTAACAATACTTTCTCATCTGTAAACAGCGGAACAAGAATTTTCCAAAAACGCTGCCCGTTCTCCCAGATCCATAGCCCTACATTGTGTCTCTTTTATAACCCCATCCATAGATTCAACAACCACTGAGGCATGGCATATTCCTGTTTCAATCCAACGTTCAGAAAGGAAAATTAATCCCGTTCGCCATCCACACGCACTGCAGCCCTAGCGCCCTCCTACACACTTTTCACGGCATTCAGTATCCTCCCATTTGCTCCATATATTTTTAATAATATCCACACTCTTTGTCTATCCACTCTGATGTGTGCTTTCTCCAAGTCTATGAAAGCAGAATACAACTTTTTGCCCGTCCCTGGAAGAGAATGGCTTACACACACGCACACACACACACACACACACACACACATACTACTACTACTACTACTACTACTACTACTACTACTACTGCTGCTGCCGCCGCCGCTGCTGGAGTTTTCATTGATAAAATCTGTTTCTTTGAAAGTTCCAATCTTACTTTGTATTAAATAATCCTAACAGTATATAAACAGTATTGCTTCAATATGCTAGGGGTAATATATTTCACTTCTTTGTATAAGGCACTACCACGCCTCACACTGTCACACCTGACATTACCAAAACACACACTACCAACCTCTCAAACATCACACGGTGCTACACCTCACGCACACATCCTGCACTTAAATTTTCAGTTCATACATATCACATTGTCACCTGTCAAACTGCTACACTTCAGCGTCATACTTCACTGTCACACCTCACGTTGGGTCATACTTCACTGTCCCGCTCTCATGCTGTCGCACCGTACATTCCCAAACCTTACTACCAAATCACACCCAACCATACGTTACACTTCATGGCAAAGCAGTAACTCTCACATTGCACACTGCAACCTCCCACACCGCCACGCCTCACGTACATACACACTTGTCATACCTGATCCCGCAACACCCCACATAAATCGCCCATGAGCCGAATGTAACCATCAACATATTATAAGATAACAATGCGAGACGGGAGTAAGGGCTTATGGAGCCTCATTTTTTATTACGAGACTAAAACGTGTGTGTGTGTGTGTGTGTGTGTGTGTGTGTGTGTGTGTGAGAGAGAGAGAGAGAGAGAGAATATGTTCGTGAGTCCATGGGTGTGATCTTTTTCTTATATATACTTCATACCACCTTGTGGGGAATGGTTATAACAAGCACCAGAGAGCTATCTAAGCCGCTCATATTGTCTCTTAGTTGTCAAATAACTATAAAGATTTACATTGGAGCAAACTAGACTCATCCGCACTCAGGACCTGTTAAATACTTTGCGGTTTACCCCGACTGCATCGCTAATCATTTGTTGTACAGTAGATTAGTGGCATTGACTCTGTCACTATAAATCATTTTATTTCAGTGCACGCGCCTCTTCTCCTCGTGTGCGCTCAGAATTTTAAAATTTAAGTCTTTACATCTCACATCACCCTTCCACCTGCACCTTAGCTTCGCGGTTCCACTCACTTCACCTACTTCTGATCCGTATATCCTGATGGATGTTAATGTTAAGTCTTAGTCTCGTGTGAACTAAATTTGCTGAGTTTAGCTTTATGAACACTCGTTTCCCGATTTCGCCCTTTCTCCCTGCTTTACCACTTCGAGGTTTTATTTTGATGTTCATTATCCAGCAGAAGTATGCATCGCACTCCTCAACAGTGAAATTTATGATCAGTGTTCTGTGAAGTCAGCCAAACTTCACAAAATGAGAAAAAATTACATGTCTTTAGTGGAATGGAGGAAGACAAAGCATCAGATCGATAATGAAGATAATGGATTTTAGTGTGCTTAGGGACGAGCTCTCCTCGGTTAAGTTTGGTTACGTGGAGTGGATAAGAAACATCCACTTTCAAGACAATTGTGGCAAGGCTCCCATTAAGTTAGGATAAATTATATTAGATATGGTTGGCATAGGTCAAGGTCGGTTAGGATTGCTTAGGATACTTTGATTTGGGTTACACTGGGTTAGATGCGGTTAGCTCAACGAATTAAGCCAATCGGTAGATGTGTTAAAATTTATGAATTAGGTAAAGTTATATTATTGGAAGTTAGGTCAGGTTATGTGAGTCTAGGTCTTTTAAGATTATGTTATTGTTAGGCTAGACAGGGAAGAACACGAAACCCTCGCCGATGCTTTCGGTAGGCAATTATATGCACCGTAAAGGAAGCCTCTCGTACAGTAAGTCAGGTTAACTTTGGTTCGTCTACCCTAAATTAAGGTAGGTGGGAGGAGGAAAAGACGTCCACAAGCCATCCCACATTGTTCGGTGAATATAGGATACTTTGCTTAAGTTTAGCTTATGTAAGGTTAAGGCGCATTAATTTAGCTTATTTTAGGTGAAAAAGGAGACTGCATTCTTAACTGCGTTAGTGAATGTTTAGTGCGCAGAGCGAGGGCGGGAGCTTCCAGGCTGTAGCTTCCATAGCCCTCACTCCTCAGTTCCCGCTCTGCTTTCACTACGGCAGCGTGTACATTCTCTTCTCCTGGCCCCAGTGTTGTAGTGTGCCACCTGAGCCAGTCTGTTTGTCTGAAGTGCCTTAGCGTTGCTGAGAGAGGCTATCTTGGTGTGTTTTTCCCCGAGTGTAATTGTTTATGCTGCTGATATGACTGAAAAGTGAGGCAGTGGGATATTATTACAATAAATTGATCATTGCTTATCCCGTTTCGCTGCGTGTGTGAGTGAGGGAAATATAAAATCAAACGTGAAGTAAAGGTGTGGGTCTTATATTACCCCGCCTTTAATTAGAAGGATAATCGTCAATAGTTTTTACTTGGTGAGTATGTTCATCTAAATTTTCCATATTGGTGAGTTTGATGGGCTAATTTACTTTATTGAAATAATCATTCTTTACTTCTTTGAACTAAGAGAAATTACTGGTAGTTACTAGTTAATAAAAAACTACTTAGAAGATATTTCTTAAATAACTTTGCATTTTCCTTTATCAGAATAGATATAAGCTTGCTTTATATTTTATACAGAAAAAATAGTTACTCCTAGATTGTAAAAACTTAGGGAAATTAGATAACATATTCCGTATTAACTTTTAAAGGATAAATATGTATCACCAACGCGTGCCAAGAAAAAGGTAATATCAAAGTGGGATAAAATGGTTCTCGTAGGAAGTGAAATGGAGTTATTAAGGCTATTTGGTAGTCAGAATGCGATGCTGGGAGAAGTAGGTGTTGCTGAACGGAAATAGGGTTAGCCTGTAACTGACATTTGGAAAAATTACGTGAATGTGTATTAGAGGTGGTTTTAGGTGAGATTCCATGAGGAAGTGATATGAACTTTTTGGGTAAAAGTGAATTTGTGACTGGGGTGTGTGTGTCATCTGTTAGAGTAAAATGAATTTGTTGAAGAGAGTGATTAACGTGTTTGTGTAAGATGAATTAGGGTTATCGGGAAGGTACTATAAGTAGAAAAGAAAACGCTATGAATGGGGCTTAGGTATTTGGCGTACGTGTAGGACTGAGATAAAGTTATAATCGAAATACTTTAATGGTAAATGAGATTACTATCGAAGGTTCTGGTGAGTAGATTACATTGTATAAGGTAAACAACTGGATTTCAAGAAGGTGCAAAGAACGTTATGACTGAGGGTGAGTGGTTGTATGCTGGCTGCAGATGATGCTATAATCGAAGCTTGTTACAGTTAGGTGGAGTCGTACTAGAAGTGTGTTAGAGTTAGGTTAAGTTAGCTGTCTATATGTGGAAATTATGAGTTCCTAGCATGGTATGTTAAAGTACACATCCAATTAATGGGGGTGAGTGGTCATGTGTACAACTGAAATGAAGTTCTAATCGAAGCCCGTTGTCGTTAAGTGAGGTTGTTAGAGAAATGTGTTCTAGTTTGATAGGGTTCTGTAAGGAAGTGAAGTTTTACCGCCAGAAAGGATTTTAGGAACGAACTGTTATTGTATGGGTATGAAGTAAACTTTGTTCTGAGATTTAATTGTACGGGTAAGCGAAGAGCATTGAAGTTGTGTTACTAAGTGAGGATATTGCACAGGAATGAAGAGACTGTACTTGAGAGCGACTTGTTATACTTTAGCGTGGGAAGCAATAACTCATTCTTGTTAGAGATAAATAAGCTTGTTATTTCAGTGTGTTATTAGGTAATAATGAATGTAGAAGGCTATCTTGAAGCATATGGGAATGAGGTAACTGAGGGTGTGGTAAGAAGAAAAGGTAATTAATTCAATGGGACGATAATGAATATATCACGAAACTTGTATAGGAGTGAGCTTGATAGAAGCATGTATGAATGTGGGATGGGGCTGTGGTGGAAATATTGTTGTTGTTCTTGTTGTTCAGTAACCACGGTCTGTCTGGCCGAGCAGACCCATCAATCGCGGGCAAGATATCACCCCTATAACGCAATCCCGTTCAATGAATCGATGTTCCCCTGTGATAGAGAGCACCTTGCCATAGCGACGCACGAGGAAGAGTGTGGAGGTTTGGCTCCTGGTTGTACGCCACAATTGTGTATCTCCACACAGTTAACATGGGCAACATAGCAGCTGCACATGACCCGGTTATCTGACTTTTTTTTTTTTTTTAATGCGAGGAAGAAGGAACCAAAGGCCAAGAGCCCGCAGTAACAGTTCCCTCCAAGAGAAAAACAAAATACAATAGAGAGCCAAATTCAAGATCCGATCATTTTGAGATGCCTGGACACACTGCGTTTGAAAGACTGGAGATCATAGGCAGCAGGAAATACAGACAGAGGGAGACAGTTTCAGAGCTTACCTGTTGCATAAATGAAATACTGGGAGTAACGGTTAACTCTTGCTTTAGAGAGTTGGACAGAAAAGGGATGAGAGTTTGCTGCCAGACGGGTGCTACGCGCCAGTCGTAGAGGTGGAGGAATGCAAGCAGACAGTTCAGAGGAGCAGTGACCATTAAAGTAGCGATAGAAAAGAGATAAAGATGCCTATATGGTTTCCAATTAGCACTGCAAATGGTTTCTTTAGTTACAGGAAAACATTAGGCTTTTCACTCAGTGTAGAGCCACGTGAAATGAAGAGTAATATAAACTGACAGGAATGATGGAGGAAATAGAAAGGGAGGAGGACACACTCTGAAAAATAATGATAATGGTGAAGAAAGACTTAGAACAAGCGAGCGGATGCTGGTGACCATCACCGACCACTTGAAGGTACAGTGCAAGGCATTAGGTATGTCTCTTTGATGAAAAAGACACATCCACATCTTAAACACGCATTCACACTGCCGCACCACATACTGTCATACCTTGCACACTTCAAACCAGCACCTCACGATGCCACACTTCCCGCTACTTAATATACATAGACTTTCCCAACACTCTGTGCTTGAGAGCGAAGTTCCAGGACTATCAGACGTATAAATTTAGAACCATTTGGGCTAAGATCGATATATGTATGAGCACGGGTTAGCTATTTGACTTAATGGAATGAAATTTAAACGAATGCCAAATGTATTAACTACGTTACTTAACGAGGATAATGATGGAAATACCTGAGAATACTGTTGCCAGCACGTAGGAGTAAAGTGGAATTGAGATTAGTAAGCACAGAGAGACACTGGGCAATTGATGGAAATGTGCGAGAATGAATTTCACAGTAAGAAAGAATTGGGAAATTATATGAAAGTGCATCAAATAGGAAGCTCGAATTATGGCGTATAGAGCCATTGTTTATAGACATGTGAATTTTTCCGAATGTGTAATGGTGAATAGGCACACTGGCAGCAGGAAATAGACGTGAACAAGTCATTAGAATTGGGATATGAATGGTCATATTGGGATCTTGGGTAAAGAAGTAAATGTGAAAGGACTAGTGCAATTATCGGACTTAGCTGAGGAGAAGGAGAATCTGAGTGTAACCACTGCAGAGGGACGTGTGGGAAAAACTAGGAAGGGGAGCGAATATGGAGAGTAAATTTTCCATTAAACATATACAGTATATGTGAGCTGATGAGGAGAGGAAGATTGATTTAATGAGTGATCACAGTGTGACAAGGATATAGTACGCATCTTTGAGAGAAGAATGCATGAACAAAACAGGGGAATGCAGGGAAAAAATGAAGATAAAAGAAACAGTGTGGAGCGTCTTCAGAGAAGACTTAGAGAGGCTGAGGTGTATGGAGGATAAAGGAATAGATGAACAGAATGATATGTTGAGTGAGAAACTAATAAAAGTGGCTAAAGTTGGATGGGTTTAGTCAAGAGTGGTAAGAATAAGAGAACATGAAGGATGTGGTATAACAAGGATATCGAGACTGGAAGAAAGAAAAAGAAAAAATGAATTTGAAGTGTACAGAGTTATGGGAGAAAGAGAACAATAGTGTGGAAGCAAGGGCAGCATATGAAGAGGCATGGGAGGAATACAAGAATAAGTACAAGGATGTAAAGAGACTCATCAGGAAAGACACAGCTATAGCCGAGAAGGAATTGAGTACTATGTGAGAAGAGGGATGTAGATGATGAAATTATTTCTTAAAGTGAGTGGACATGAAAGAACAAGTGAGGGTGGCTTACTCAGTAATAGGAGGGAATGTGGCGAAAGAAACCAGGGAAAAGGTGATTACAATAAAAGAGATGTCGAAGGAAATTGGGGACATGGATGGGAGCGAGGTACAGTAGTATTTTAGACGGAACAGAGGATTAATGGGGATATAGACGGAGAACAAATAGAGGAGAAATAAGGAATTATGTGAAGAAGTGTACGCTAGGTAAAGAGGCAGCTGGGGAAAGGGAATTACTAATGAGTTCTGTAGAGAAGGTGGTGGAGAGTGATTGATGGTTTGTTTGTTCTTCTCTCGCTCCTGACTTGTGTCTTTCAACTGCGGCGCAGCTTCACTTCCTTATATTAAAGAGGGGATCACATTGGTGTCATAGACTTTCTTTTTTTTTTACTTCCATGCTCACTTTATTTCTTATCACTGTTTTCAGTGAACCAGTAGCCCTGCAGTGCTTTTTCAAGCAATTAATCCTGTAAACTACCAGTCTTGCTCATCACATTTCCTAAGTACCTGAATGCAGTCACTTTCTCCATTTCCACACCATCCAGCCTGTCTGTGCATGTCGTGGCTTCATTTTTCTTAAAAGACCATAACGTTACTCTTATGAACATTCATTTTTAGATTCCGATTCTTACATATAATACCAAACTCGTTCACCAGGCCTTGAAGTTCACAATCATCTTTAGCCTACTTAACAACACAGTATCATCAGCAAGCAACAGTGCAGCAAATTTCCACGCCCAATTCTCTCTCATTAGAGACACTCCAATATCCAGTTCCGTAACATTTCTTTTAAAACTCCATCATATACAGACTGAAAAATCACGGGAACATGATGCATACATGTTTCAATCCAACACTCGTGTCAAAGAACTTATTTAACTCACAATCCATACACACTGGAGCCCTAGCGCCTTCATCCGGGTACTCGTCCATACTTTAGACAGCATTCAGCAACTTCCTATTCACTTCATAATTATGTCCACGGTACCTTCCACACTACCCTTCTATCGACCTTATTAAATGCTTTTTCCAGGTTCATGAAGACAGCATACAGATTATCTCCCTTAACTAGACATTTGTCCCGTTATCTTGCTACTACGTTTATATTCTAAAGCCAGTTAGTAATAGGTTTGTTTTGATGTCTCTGCAAACCCGCTCGAAAATGCTGGCCGTGGCAGAAAAATGTATCGTAGGGGAAAGTGTGGCAGTGTGAGGTGTCGCTGTGTGAGGTGTGTGTGAGTGTGATGTGTTAAGAAGTGAAGTCTCCTACTCTGAAGTAAGGTGAGGTTCAGATGGGAGTGTGAAATAAAATAGGGTGTGAGATGTGACTGTTTGAGGTTTAACAATGTGTGTGTGTAATTATTATTATTATTATTATTATTATTATTATTATTATGGTGGTGGTGGTGGGTGGGGGCGCTTACCATCCACTCACTCGATGTAGTGCTGCTCTCGAGTGACTGTCTTTTCCTCCCTTCCTTTTTTCCATCCGTCCTCTTCTGTCTTTCTTTCATTCATTCCTTTTCCTTCTGCTTACGGGTGACTCTACACTCCCACTTTTTTTTTTTTTCATTCATTCCTTCTGCTACCTTCTGCCTATGGGTGTCTCTGCACTGAATGACAAGTCAAATGGTTTCATGTACAGCAGGAAACCATTTACTACGCTGGATGGTAACCATATAACTAAATTAGGGCGACTGGTGGTTTAGTGAGTAATTAAGGCGCTCCAATCGGATTGAGCCTGTGCAGGTTTCCATATCCAAGGAGTGGTTGGGGTTTATTGCTATCGTATCACCACTCGGGGATGAGTGTGGATGGTCACTCAAACGTCAGGACCAACTTGCTTAGCCCTCGGGTCCTACGCTCCTCAAGGGGCAACACAGGATCAGATGATGATGATGATGATTGTTATTATTATAAATACAGCTTGTTGTCGTCACGACTGTAGGTAACATTCTAAAATTCAGGACGAAAAGACTCCATTGACCAGTTCCTGCCCTGATCTGTAACCATAGGTCATTTTTGCTGATCAGTTACCATACGTCATTTATTACCATACGACATTTCTGCTGATTAATAACCACACGTTATTTCTGATGATTAATAACGATGAATAATTTCTTCTATATGACATTAACATCATGTGCCATCAAGTCAGAACAAGTATATAGACAACTAGAAAACACTCAGAGAGCTCATAGCTCTGCCATTGCCGGATCCGGATCCTTCCCAAAATTTCATAACTTCTTTTTTGGCCCATGGCCCACTTTGCCACAAAATATCATTGAAATTCATTGAGAACTTATATTGTCCGGGATACATAGGATCCGGATCCGCCCCCAAATTTAATTACTTAGTTCTTCGCCCATGGCCCACCCTTCCACTGAATTTAATTGGAATTCATTGAGAACTTTTGGAGATATCATATGGACAAACAAACAGAGAAATATAGGTGAATACCTAACCTTCTCCAACTTTGTTGGTGGAGGTAATTAACCTTGTCCTACGTAATGAATTAATTTACGGTATAATATCCCATTACAGTAACTGTATAATGTTGCAGGTATACGAGTATTTCTATTGAACCCATTAATCTGATGCCGCATTGTGTTTTATTCTAACCACCAGCACACAATTGTATTCAGTCTCTGAAGGAAAGTAACGTTGTGAAGGGGTTAACGGAGCTTGTTTCTGGCTCCGGCACGATGAACATAGTTATCCATAGGTAACAAGGGCATAGGTGGTAGGTGGTGGCGACCATCATCCACTCACTTGATGTAGTGCTGCCTACTCCTTAGCCTTTATCATTCTTTTTCTGTGCCTGCCCTTCTCTCTTCCTATTTCTCCCATCTTTCCTGTCACTTCTTATTGCTTTTCTTTCCTTTACAGGTGGCTTTACAATGAGTGACAAGCCAAATGGTTTCCTGTAAGCCAAGAAACCATTTACAACGCTGGGTGGTAACCATATAACCAAACCATACGTGCTTCCTACGTGTCAACAAGTGGGTTGGTGGAGGGTTAGTGCCCCTCCCCGTAAAACAAATAACTCAAAGTCAAATAGCCACCCCTTATGGGATTATGGCATCTGGCAATAGATAGATAGGTAGAACAAGGGCATCCCAAAAATATAATATACTGTACATGCCTCACCAGACTGAAGGGGTTAAAAGTAGAAAATACAACAATGTTCTGTACAATTACCACAATACACAGTTCCTCTCTCTCTCTCTCTCTCTCTCTCTCTCTCTCTCTCTCTCTCTCTCTCTCTCTCTCTCTCTCATCATTCAGAGTGGCGTGAATCTGTGGTGTTATTCGCGTGTTTGCAAAAATGCTCTTGTCATAACTAAAAAAATGGAGAGAGTTGGGAAGAAGTAAATGATAGCAGTCAGGATTACCCAGCATATTATCAGTTCACTAACCCATTTAAGGCTGTGGAGGTATTTGAAGATGAAGACATCAGGTTTACGAAAAGATTTAATGTTGTAGTTTACCATCCCCTGTCTATCTGGTCGAGGAAATCCATCAATTCCAGGCAAGCAACTGTCCCTGCAGGGTCGTGCCGTGCAGTGATCCGAAGTTCCATTACAGTAGACACCACCTCGCTAAAGCGAGGAGCGTGGAAGAATGAAGGTTTGATTCCTTGATGGACGCCGCATTGGCGTCTCTCCACCTGGTCAACAGATACACCACAGTAGACTACACATTACCCTGTTATACATTTGCATAGTTACCACCCAGCATTGTGAATGGTTTCCAGGATTAAGCTTGTCACTTGCTGTTGAGGCGCCAATTATGGAAAGAAGAGTAGTTAAAATGGGAGGAAGGATAAGAAAAATAGGATGAAAGGAAGGCAGACACAGAAAACGAATAAGGAAAGTGAATGAAGAAGTAGGCATTTCTATGGCAAGTTGAGTGGATCGTGATCGCCACAACCTACCACCAAAAATAATAAGTATGCGTAATATGCTGAACGTAACTTCATGATCGGAATTGAGAACAATGGCAGCAGAAAGCAATGTAATTCGCTCACTCTGTCTCTCAACTGTTGCATGATTATAATGGGCTACATCAGAGCAAACTAGAATAATCCACAGTCTACCGCTAATTACTTTTTTTTTCACCACGATATCGCAACTCACTTGCTGTAAATCAGTGGCAAGGACTCAGTCCTGGTTTACAAGCGCCTCAAGTCCTCCTGTGTACAGTACAGAAACTTTTAAAATTCAAACATAAACAGATCACTTCACCTTTCCACCTCCACCCCGGCTTCCCGCTTCCTCCTACTTCATACACGTCTGATTCGTATATACATTACTGATGGGTGTATCTATTAAGTGTTAATATGGTGTGCACAATGTGGTGAGATTAGGTTTAGGAACACTGTGTTCCCTATTTCGCCTTTTCGAGCTGCTTTAACACTTCCAGGCTTTACACAGACATTCGCCCATGAACAGTATTATTCGTGGTAAGTGTTTTATGGAGTCAACCACACTTGTCTGAATATGGGGATAAAATCTAATGTCTGTAGTGGATTGCAGAGAGACGAAGCATAAGTCTTTACTCAAGATACTGGACGCTGCCACTAAACTATTCTGGTTTTCTTGGGGACGGCCTTTCCTCAGATTAAGGTAGGTTAGGTAGAATGAACAAGAAGCTCCGACTCACAACACCAGTTTGAACAGGTTACCCTAAAGTTAGGAAAACAATTAATTAAATATGGTTAGTTTAGAGTAAGTTTGGATTGCTTAGTTTCAGCCAGGTTGTGATGAAATAAACCAACCTGTAGTCATGTTTGTGTAAGTCAGGATTAATAAATTACTTAAATGTTATGTTACCGTAGGCAAGGTCATGTTATGTAAGTCATGTTAGGCTAGATAGGGAAGAACACGAAATATCCCCCGATGCTACCATCAGACAATTTAATTCACTGTAAGTTAGGCCTCTGGTTATCAAATTAGCTTGGTTAGTCTAGGTTAGATGAAGTTAGGTGGGAGGAAGAAGTGACATCCACAAGGTCACGCCTGATTGTTAGGTGGACGAAGGACACGTTCCTTTAGATTAGCTTATGGAAACTTAAACTGAAATAACGAAGGCTTTCCATGTGGATGCCCAGTGCGCAGAGCGGGGGCGGGAGTTTCCTGACCATAGCTTGCCTTGTCCGGCTAAGCTAGCCGGCTATAGTCGGATTCCCGCCCGTTTGCGGTTGAGGTGTGGCCCGCACCTGTGGACAATGGTGCCACGTTTCCCCAACTTGCGATGTGAAACGGAAGCTATTTATGTACAAGGCATCACAAATTCGATAAATTCAGATGAATAAAACTTACACTTGTGTATTTTGATGAATGAATCAACAGTATCTTATTATGCATAAAATATTTATATAGTAACACAGAAACATGGCATACATATTGTACAGTGTTGCTAAAAGAAATTGTAGTCACTTTTAATGGTTTTTAGCGTAGTTTTAGGGTGGGTAATAATATCACAGTTATGGATATAAGAGAATGAGCCTGAAAAAAGAAGAAATATGCCAATATCCAAAGTAAAAGAATTAATTCTCTCTCTCTCTCTCTCTCTCTACACACCCATAATAATAAAAGAGAGTGTGAGAGAGAGAGAGAGAGAGAGAGAGAGAGAGAGAGAGAGAGAGAGGCATGCATTGAATGCATTGTCCTACATCACTAAATATAACAAAACCAAATTAACAAATGAAAGCACAATTATAAATAACTTATAAAAGAATCAAAAGTACTCAGGGTGAGCTCACATTTCCCTAGCAGGACACCTGTACAAGATGATTGGAGAGAGAGAGAGAGAGAGGTCTGTCACTGCCTTCTTTGTATTCATTTGTTCCTTTGTACATACTGCACACACTGATATTACATTGTTCCTATTGATGCACATATATCTATACACGTAATTTCTCTCTCTCTCTCTCTCTCTCTCTCTCTCTCTCTCTCTCTCTCTTCTAATACAGACCACGTGGTAGGTGAATATTATCTCCTCCCTTCTTAAAATCCCTCCTGGGTGTCTCAGGTCAAATTTCACACTTCCCCTCCCCCTGGACCACCACCCCAACAAACCCACATCCACACTCCCACCCACATGCCACTGTTTCTGTGTATACTGTATAACAAACCTTTTCATGCAGACAGTAACTCTGTTGATTCACTCCATCTACTACTAAATATACAAAACAAGTGTAGGTTTTATTCATCTGAATTTAGCACAATTATAAATAACTTATAAAAGAATCAAAAGTACACAGGGTGGCTCACATTTCCCGCCAGGAGAGAGAGAGAGAGAGATAACGGTATAGAAAACGTGGCAACACTGTACACAGGTGCGGGCCACACCACAGCCGCAAACGTGCACGAGTCCTACTATAGCCCTCACTCCTCAGTTCCCACTCTGCCTTCACCAAGGGAGTGTGTACGCTTTCCCTTTCATCAACCATTGCCCTCGGTGTTTTAGGTTTCCTGCTGCGTCCATTGATTTGTCTGAACTGCCTTGGTTTTACTAAAAGAGTCCTTCATGGTGTGCTTTTCCTTGGTGTAAATATTTATGATGCTGATGTGATGGGAAAGGAGGATATTGGGATTATTATGATGATAAATTGATGACCACTGCTTGTCCCGATTTCTGGTGGGGTGTAAGTGGGGAAAAAATTGGTGAGTATGTTTACCTGAGTTTGCTTGATCAATATCTTTGATGACTGGTTTATTGCATCGAAATAAACGTTGATTACTGCTTCGAACTAAGAGGGAAAATAACAAGTATACGTAGTGTTTGAAAAAACAAGAAAGACGATTGTTTTCAAATAATTTAATTTTTACTGTAAGCATAAAACTGCTTTATAGCATATGCCATGTAAAATTATTCACTAGAAGATTATAAAATGTTAGGAAAACTTAATAATCATATATTCTGCAGTAGTTTATATGGGGAAATATGTATAGCTAACACGTGTCCAGAAAAGTATAATATTAAGGTGAACAAAAATATGCAAAGAAGTGAAATTATTAAGAAATGTGTGTAGAAATCAAGAGTTTATGACGGAGTAAGGGGGGTATGTGTTGAACAGATGGAGTTAGTCTATACTCGATGTTTGGGAAAGTTACGGGAATGGGTATTCTAAATGGTTTTAGGTGAGACTGCATGTGGAAGTGAGATGGAGTTCTTGGGTTAAAATGATTTTGTGAGTGGGGGTAGGTGTTATCCGTGGAACTGAACGAAGTTATAATCTAAGCTAGTTATAGTAAAGGTGGTTTACTGAGAGTGATTAACGAATTTGTGTAAGAAAGTAAATGTAGGTTATCGGGAAGATACGGTATGTAGAAAAGGAAACGCTATAAATGGGAGTTAGGTACAGTACGATTTTGATGAACCGAAATAAAGTTTTAATTGAAGCTCTGTCAGCTTTTTGTAATTTGTTTATACGGCAAACGAGTATAATTAGGGTAAATTTAGGTTATGTTATGTACCGTAACTTAGTGTAGATATTGTGCAGTAAAGAAACGCTTTGTATGAGAGTGACTGGTTATATTTTGGCGTCAGAATCTATGATCGATACTTATTAGAGATAATTGAGGTTGTTACTTCATTGTGTTAGTAGGTAAGGATGAGTGCAAGGCGTTCTTGAAGCGTTTGGAAATAAAGCAGTTGGTAGTTAGGTGAAATCGCTCGATTATTAAAAAAAAAAAAAAATTCATTACGAAAGAAGGATAATGAATATATCTTGATAACTGAAACGAAGTGAGGTTGATAGAAGTATGTATGAATATGACATGGGTCCATCGTTGATATGTTGTCGTTTTTCTTGTCGTTCTTGAGTAACCAAGGTCTGTTTGGCCGAGCAGACCCATCGGCCACGGAGAAGTAATCTGCCTTATAGCGAAATCCCGTACAAAGAATCGATGTTCCCTTGCGATGGACAGCACTGAGCTTATCACTGCCACGCTCAAAGAAGTGTGTACTGTAGAGGTTGGGGTCTTGGTTGTACGTTGCAATTGTGTATCTCCACCCAGTTAGCTGGGGCAACATAGTAGTTCCACATCACCCGGTTATTTGTCTTTATACTCGTAGTTCCCAACCAGCGCTGCAAATGGTTTGTTAAGTTACAGGAAAGCATTAGACTTGTCACTAAGTGTACAGCCACATGAAGTGAAAAGAAGAATTTAAAATTACATGAAGGATGGAAGAAACAGGAAGAGAGGAAGGCATCCACACAAAAAGAATGATAAAGGTGAAGAAAGAAGTAGACAGCACTGTATCAAGTGACTGGTTGCTGGTGACCATCACCTACCACTTGGAGGTACGGTGTAAGGCGTTAGTAGGTCTTATTGATGTAAATGACACTTCCAATTCTTAAACACATTCACTTTGCCACACCACACTTTGTTGTACCCTGCACACCTCAAACCAGCACTTCAAAAAGCCAAACCTCCCTCTTCATAATACATATAGACTTTCCCACCACCCTGTATTTAGGACAGGACTATCAGATATATATATATATATATATATATATATATATATATATATATATATATATATATATATATATATAAAGTTGATCTTATATATATATATATATATATATATATATATATATATATATATATATATATATATATATATATATATATATATATATATATATATAAAGTTGATCTTATATATATATATATATATATATATATATATATAAAGTTGATCTTATATATATATATATATATATATATATAAAGTTGATCTTATATATATATATATATATATATATATATATATATATATATATATATATATATATATATATATATATATATATATATAAAGTTGGGCTAATATCATTATATGTATGAACAGAGCTGTTTGATTCAATTGAATAAATTTTATACAAATGCCGAGTGTATTCACTTGTTAGCGGGGATTATGATGGAAATATATGGGAATGCTGTTGCCAGCTTGTACTAATAAATCGGACTTTATATCAGTACGCACAAAGAGTCACTGAGCGGTTTAGGGAAAACTGCGAGAAGGAACTTAGCAATAAGATTGAACTGGGTAATTATAAGAATACACATAAAAGAGGAAGGTCGAATTATGATGTAAATAGCCTGTGTTTATAGAACTAAGGTAAATTTGTAAGAATATGTAGTGGTGTATAAGTAGACCGGCAGCAGGAAATAGGCTTCAGGAAGTGATTTAGTTGGGGATATTAATGGTCATATTGGGACCTTGGGTGAATCAGCAATGGTGAATGGACAGCTAGTAATGGACTTCACTGAGGCGAATAACTTGGAGAACCTGCGTGTAAAGACTGTACACTGGCGTGTAACATGAACTGGGAAGAGGAGTGAATCAGTGACTAACAGGGTTGACATTAATAAACCCGCCCCTCAAAAAAAAGCATTTTTTTTTTTTTTTTTTTTTAATTTTGGTTCTTACACCGTTAATTTTACATAAAATACAAACTTCTGTTCCTAAGGTTGGGTTAGGTTAGGTCAGGGCAGGATTACCGGGTATAGACAAAATGGGCAACTGCCTTCCAGACCACGGCCTGTTATAGGCCATCCACTCTTACAGAGCGGAATAAATATACTCTTTGGGCGTCCAGATAAGGGCCCTCACCATTAAGGCCATAAAAAAAGGCCATGATAGGTCATGCCAAAATTTCACTGAAAATAACGGAAAAAATAGGTCTACTGTATATGTTGCAGGCCAACGTCTGCGTTGCCTACCAGGCTAAAGCAGCGTTAATCCAGCCCTGAGTCAGGTAAGGTAAGGTTAGGTTGTTAGTATAGTTAGGATGTAAAACTGGGGAACACAGGACCCTGGGAACATCACACGCCCCCTCTCTATGCAGTTATACATGCAGACAATATGGAAATTTTACTAAAATCATAGGAATGTTGCTCCAGAGACAGTATTGTACTTATTTATTATTTCTAAATACCTTACTTACCTGCCTTTTCCCTATAATGAACTTTTGTGACACTTTTGGATGTGGGTTCTCACTCTTTCTACTTTAGCACTTACAAGTGCTCTTGGGTCCTTCGGGCCCCTCACACTTGCTCCTGCGGAGGGTTCTTGCGCTGCTAAAATATATTTTAGTTATAGCTACGGGCAAAAAATCCTACCGAGATCCTATGCCGGGCGCCGGGAGAGGCGTTTTTTGGTCAAAATGTGATCACTTATTAAATCTAGTAGTTTTTCAATCGTGATGGGACCAAGTTTTTTCACATCAGCGAATTTTTTGCGATTTTTGTGCCAACTTTGGTGCAATTTGAATGTGTAGTTTCGGCTGCTCAAAATACACAGACATACGGCTAGGGCTATAGTATATTAGATTATTTGGTTGCAGTATTCGGAGGCAGCTTCCTGTTTATTATTTTCTAATCCTACTCAGTTGCCATTTTTCTCCCACAACCAGCAGGCATTTTGTCGGTATGGTCCTCTAACTACCAACGAATTACTGAGACTAAGACACTGAGTACTGAGTCAGCAGTAGTCAAGCCTCGCCTGTCCATTTCCTGTATTAACGTTTACAGCACAAGTTATCAAAGGCTTGGTCCAACTGGACCAACCTGTATCAGCATGTCTAAAACAAGTATCTGTTCTCCAGATAACACCTCAAACCTTTTATTTAGTTCTAAATTACCTTGTAATTGCTTATTGTAACCAATTTACACATAAATATGAGGAATAACAATAAAACCCAATAAAGCCCAATAAAACCCAATAAAGACCCCCAAAACAAAACAAAAAACAGTAGATTGAATAGCATTTTTTTTTTTTTTCCCAACCCTGGTGACTGGGTATGTTTCCTAATAAAAATACCAGGAAACATGTGCAGTATACAGTATGTGGACTTAAGAGGAGTGGAGTGATCACAGTGTGACTGGGATTTAGTACGCTTCTGAAAGGGAAGAATGCAAGAAGGAAAGAAGGGAATGTAGGCAGAAATGGAAGACAAGATGAGAAGTGTGAGGCCTCTTTAGGGAGGACTTAGGGAGAGTGAGGGGAAGAGATGATGGGGCAGTAGAGAAGCTAACACAAGTGACTGTTAAAAGAATAGATTCATCAAGAGCCTTCGGCAAAGAGAACATGGAAAAGGTGGTGTTATGACGGTATCAAGATTGCAAGAAGTCAAAGGAAAGAACACAAAAGAAACTGTAGAAGGTTAAGAGAGAATCAGTACAATAGTGAGGATGAAAAGTGCAGCATATTAAGACGCATGCAAGCATGGCAGGAGTACAAGAATAAGTAGGACGGTGTAAAGAGGGTCATCAGGAAAGCCAGAGCTGGGACCGAGAGGGGAATAGTGGAGGAACTGCGTCCTAGAAAAGGCGGTAGAGAATTATGTAATTTCTTAAAAGGAGAGGACAAGCACGAACAAGCGAAATGAATTAATTTAGTAGCAAGAAATGTGGTGATAGAGCCAACGGAATGTGAACAGAGTAAGAGTTCTTGGAGGACATTAGGGTCATGAACAAAATGGAAACACTAACTAGCTATTAGTATCTGATATAAAATGGTGGATAAATGAGGACATGAATGATGAAATAAGCAAAAGAAAACCAAGAAATGATATGAAGAATTTGATGCTTTGTGAAGGAGCAATTAAAGACGTAATTCCCTAAGAGTTCAACAGAGGCTGACGTGAGTGAGTGATGAAAGTTTGTTTGTGTTCTAAAAAAAAAAAAAAAAACGAGACTTGGAAAGAGTGCCAGGTAAATGGAATGAAAGCAGAGTAACGTCGTTGCTCAAGGAAGAACATAAGAGCAAAAGAGACCATAAAAACAAGAGACAGAGATAGATCACGAATACCTCATCCAGTGTATTTTGCTGAATCTAGAATAAGACATTGAGAGAGATGTTAGTGAAACAGGGTCTTTGTTGAAGATCAGGATGGTTCTTGAATGGATATAATACGGGAGGAAAATATGTTCTTTGTAAGAGAGGTGATCGACAAAATGGGTAATGGTAGAAGGTATCCAGAACTGACAGTGAGGGTAAGGTAGTCTGGCTTAGGGATACAGGTTGGGGATGAGGACCTGAGTATTTTAATGTACGCAAATGATGTCATAATCTTGAATGAGTGTAATAAAGAACTTGCGATGGATGCAAATGTAGTGATGTAATACGGCAATGATCTGAATGTGAGATTTTTTAAGCAAAAGAGTCAAGTGTTCAGAGTGAATGTTGATGAGCAGGATGTAGGGAGGACGTGTATGATGGACGGTGGAAGTATTAAGAGAACAAATGGATATAGGTATCTTGTAACAATTGTGAATGAAAACGGTGTGAGGGAACAAAAAAAGAAAATTTTTACCCATAAATACTGAGTGGGGAGACTGAGAAGTATAGAAACGCGTAGAAGGAATAAGTTTAAGGTAAAGTGTATGGAAGAGAATGGCAGTACCTGGACTGTTGTATGGTTTAGTGACAGAGGCATGGACGATGGTAACTTGGCGAAGCTGGAGATGATACAGAACAAGTAAGGAAGGACAGCTTTGGTTGCGAAAATATATGTTGCTGTGCAGGCAGTGACAGAGAAGCTAGACAGAGTTCTTTTGAAGAATATGGTAGACATGAAAGGGAGAGAGAGCAGAGATGTTGAATGTGGTATGACGTGATATAGGCTACGTGAGGAACAATGGGTGAAATAATGGAAATGGAGAGTGAAACGTAGCAAGACCTGCACTGTTCTTGCTAGATCTGAATAGGATGGATAGGCAGAATTTAGTAACATGTGAGTGTGTTAAAGAGCTTTTGGAAAAAGTCAGACAAACGAGGTCTCATAAAGTAATAGGGATGGGAGGTGTGGTGAAAGGGACAGGGTAGGAGTACTGAACAGCGCCCATAATAGCTTTGCTGCTCAACGAGCTCTCTTTACCCTATCCCTTCCTTCCCATTCCCCTCCCCCCTTTTTTTTTTTACATGATGATGTGAGTGTCGATTGAAAGGCCATACCTCACTGAACCGACGCTGACTCTTACAAGAAGACCAAGAGCGGATCTAAAAATTGTGTTATCTTGGTGCTGCAGTTACTGAAAAAAAAAAAAAAAAACTACTATTACTACTACTTCTACAACAACTACTCTTACTATTGCTACTACTAATATTGATGATAAAAATAATGATTTATTATTATTGTTATCATTATTATTATTATTATTATTATTATTATTATTATTACAAACAAAATTTCTTGCTCTCACGATTGTAACACAAGAATGCCTACCTTGAATAACCATACGTTATTGCTGCTGCTTAATAACCTATGTCATTTGTGCTGATTACTAACCATACGTAATTTGTGCTGATTAATTACAATTCATAATTTCTGCTATATGACGTATTAACATCGCGTGCCATCAGTCATAACAAATAGAAAGACAGTTACCCCATGTCCGACGTAGTAAATTAATGTTCTGTAAAACAGCTCATTTCAGTAACCGTATCACATCCCTGTTATATTTCTATTTAACCCGTTAATCTGATGCGGCACTCTGTTTTATTGTAACCACCAGCATACAATTGTATTCAGGCATGGAAGGGAAGTAACGTTGTGATGGGGTTAACGGAGCTTGTTTTTGGCTCCAGCACGATGAGCACAATTGTCCATTGGTAACAAGAGTAACCCCCCCATATGTATACCTCACCACGCTGAAGGGCCTCCGAAGAGATTGGTGTCAGTTTAAGCTTCGGTGAAGTACAGTAGGCAACACAAACACGGTAAGTAAACGTCGAGGTGTGCGGCAGGTGTGTTGACTGGAATTCTAGAACAGAACACCCGCACAAATAGTTCTGAGTAGAACAACACCTGCACAAACAGTTTGGTTGTGTCACTGAGGGATCACTGTACGGAGGTGATGAAAAGGAGATTCGACACACCGCTGCTACCAATATGTTGCACCTGCATACTCGTTGTCCTTTTAGGTTAATCCCAAATATCTTGGAAAATAAACACCGGAGGTTTATTAGAGGAAAACTGTGCAGACCTACTCCGTTTGACGTCCAGCCCCAAACTGCTCTACTGAGAGAGGGCGAGCGTGGGAAGCTGGCTGTTTGCTTGCAGTTTTATGAAATTTGCTGATATAAACTGTACTGGTCATGTACACAGGTCTAGGGTATTGTGAATGTATGTTTATATATACACGGTGAGAAGGTTTGGGTATATTGTATGGTTACAATAATATAGTATGGGTACATGGTAGGACATCGTTCTGCATAAATAATACATATAGTCTCTCTCTCTCTCTCTCTCTCTCTCTCTCTCTCTCTCTGTGTGTGTGTGTGTGTGTGTGTGTGTGTGTGTGTGTGTGTGTGTGTGTGTGTGTGTGCCCATTTCATTCATTATACGAAATGGTGAACTATGAAATTCCGCTGTCTGCATTGTTTTAACCGTGATTCGTATAATGATATTATATTGTAAGCTCATTGAGAAAAGTTAGTCAGGATAATTACAGCAGAGTGAAATGATTACGAACGAGTGAGTGATGTTTACTCTCAGTCAAGTTTAGAAATGAGCGGCCAAGTCCTACTTGGCACACCCAACCTGACAGGTGTCATATGCACGGAGTGACATGCTGGAAGTTACGGTTCCGCTCAGTGCGCATGCGCTGGGAGTCCTTTTAGCTGCTGTGCTGAAAGTATCCGCATGTTTTCCCAAGTATTGTGCCAATTATCAACAACGTTTTATGAAATATATGTGTCAGGAAGATAGTTGCATATATATATATATATATATATATATATATATATATATATATATATATATATATATATATATATATATATATATATATATATATAGATATATATATAATGTTATGTATGTTACAGGCAGATTGTGAAATCATTCGTTTCGTGAATTATGGTTAGTGTAGTATAGGTTTATTTAGGTTAGGTTGATGTGGGATAAGGTTAGGTAAGGTTAGGACAAGGTCAGTTTAGGTTTGGTTAGGTTAGGTTTTCTTAAATTGAGAAGGGAACAGTAATTCCTAGCATAAGTCATCTCTTCATATTATACAGGACCCGACCGTCAAGCTATGCAGAAACTAATAACTTTGCTCCTATATGAAGTAGAATTGAAATTCTTTCTGCATTATTCATTCGCTCAATAAATTTCGTTATTAACTAAAAACTTATCCATAAATGCGTAGGAACTCTTTGGAATTTCAAGTTCTTTTTTAGGGACTGAGTGTTCGGCTGTAGTCGGTGAACTCCTCAATTACGGAATCAAATTAGAGAAAATATGCGCTTGTTCGTTCGTCATGCGCTCACAAAGGACACTTTACTGGGATAAAAGTTCTTTCTGAAATCATCCTGAAATTTAACACCCTTCGCATTTTTCATTACGTTTTTTTCATCATACGAAGAAAAACCTTGCTGGAAAAGGGTTAATGGAGAATGTCTGCACTCTTATAAATACAAGCGATTTACCCTGATATAAATCACCTTAATACAACAAGAACAGCAGTATGGAACGTCCTCAGCTTCAAGGGGTTACGCTACTGTACTCAGAAGTACGAGACATCATCACCATTATCATCATCACATCATTTGCATCATCATAGTCATTACCATCATCATCATCATCACTATCATCGTCTTCATCATCAACAATAACATCATCATCATCGTTGTCATAGTCCGAACACTATTCTCCCTCCAAAATAAATAAATCTGTACAACTCAGTCTTCCAGAATTATAATTTAATTCGGGGGACACCGAAAGTGGAACAGGAAGAACAAAAACAGGAAATGTACCAACAATGGTTAGTGAAACAGGACACCCACACACCATTTATTCATTAAAACCCACGAATTTCCTTGACATTAAGTAAATTAATTTCTTCAACCCGAAAACCCCTTCTATATTTCATTCATGGCATCTTCAGACCATGTTGTTCAGCTCAGGGGTAACTTTTCGAACTGAAAGGGAGATAAATAGCCCTCACTAAGCTTTCACTGCGAGACATCATTCCTGCTCAGATAAGATCGCCTGGAGATACAATGAATAGGAGATAACGCATCATCGGACTGATGATTCTGGATATCAATCTCGATACTTGTTCTGTAGGTCAAATGACTACATGGATATTATATTCTGAGTAACGCCAGAAAGCTAAGGAAGGAATCTATCTGACTATGGAATAGTAGGGCTTAGGCACTCGAAATTACCAGACATTCCAAAACACTGAAAGACACCACCTAGTGTTTCTCTCTCTCTCTCTCTCTCTCTCTCTCTCTCTCTCTCTCTCTCTCTCTCTCTCTCTCTCTCTCTCTCTCTCTCTCTTTTCTCTCTTTCTTTCTTCTCTTTTGTGCCCTACTCTGAGGGTACGATTAACCGTCTGTTCTCTCAGTCCCAACATTCCTACTACATGCCACACACCTCACACACCACCACTCACATCTACTAAGCTCACCGAAGTATGGAAAAAGTTGTCGTTGACATTTGTGTGTGTGTGTGTGTGTGTGTGTGTGTGTGTGTGTACATAATTATATTTATTTGGATAATTTCCAAATTATTTTTGTCGTATTTTGGTCCTTTGTGTGTGTGTGTGTGTGTGTGTGTGTGTGTGTGTGTGTGTGTGTGTGTGTGTGTATGTACATAATATATTTGAATAATTTCCAAATTATTTTTTTCGTATTTTCGTCCTTTCTATTTGTGTGTGTGTGTGTGTGTGTGTGTGTGTGTGTGTGTGTGTGCATCTTTCCATATTTCCTTTGAACCTTTGTCATCGGGATGGAACTTTAAAAACTAATTGTGTTAATTTGGTACACAATGATATTCACAAAAGCAAACTTGTAACATCCACAACCTATTTCGGCTGATCACTTTGCTGGTCATCCCGAACCCTTGAAAACTCACCTTATGTGGATCAGTGACAAACGCTCCCTCCTTCAAGTTCAGTTTACAATTTTATTCCATTATTGCTCCTCTCTGTACACGACCCTCACCCTCCTGGATGCAGGACATCTACCGTATGATTCAGATATTTTTCACTCCATCCTTCTGCCTCCTTCTTAGTGTCTTTATTTCTCCTCTCTCTCTCTCTCTCTCTCTCTCTCTCTCTCTCTCTCTCTCTCTCTCTCTCTCTCCTCGATGCGTCGGCTATGTCGTCAATTAAGCTTAAACTGTTGGACCAATATATATTAACAGTGCCATGAAACCATATTAAACCTCCACAGATCAGCTGTAAATTTTTACCAATGTATTCTGGCTGCAGCGAGACAGTTTAATATAAATTAATAGCATCTCTCTTGAAGGAGTAACACCCATTTCAGATTTCTTAACTAAATTACTCATAAACCTTATTTTATGGAATTACCTGAGTTTGTGGGATATGTAGACATTTAACTAACGTCAATATTGTACATTGTGTTAAATACAACATAGTAAGAACACAGATGGGATCGGGAGATGACGAAGCTTATATTCAGAATATTATCAGTCGATTTAACTCCGTTTATTTATTTCTTGCCCCCAAGTAATAGGCCCTGAAGCCTTTGCCCAGAGTCGGACACGTAAAAAAAAAAAAAAATATTGAGTAATTAGTGGGTCACATTAGGTTACGTTAGGCTGTTCTAAGTTAGGTGGAAGAAATTAGAGCTGTTCAGAAGTCATGCTACTTTGGTTAATTTTAGACTGATTGCGCTAGATTAGTTTGATTGGCTTTAGTTTCCATATCCCAGTTTTAATAATGCTAGGTGAGAAGGAAAGGCCTCTGCTCCATGCGCAGAGCAGAGGGCGGTAGCTTCCATCCTGCGTGTTTCAGTCGCCTCAGTTCCCGCTCAACCATCGGCGTGGGAATGTGCACGTCGTTTCTCCCGTATCCCAGTGCTTTGGTGTTCCTAAGATCTGCGCTCTGTTTGACCTGCCCTTGCGTCGAAGACAGTGCTTTATGGGTGTGCTCTAAAGTTCTTCTTTTGTTTAATGTGAATACAGGTGATACGATGGGAGAAAGAGACTGTCGGATATTTTGATAAGTAAATGGTGATCATATTTCTCCTATGTTCATGGGCGTGGTAGCATGGGAAAGTACTGTAGTGAAGTGTGTTAGCAACGTTACGGTGTTCAAGCGTATAGTACCTGACTTAAAAGGTTAGTGTTTAACGATTCATGCGTGGTATGTATATTTACCATTACCTGAGAGTGAGTATTTGCTGTTAATGGGTTTGCACATTTTATTGAGGTATATATAAATACTGCCCATAATTACAAGAAAAAATACGGTTGTACTTGACTTATAAGGGGGGGGGGTGGAAGAGAGGATGATTACATCATTGATTTATAACTTTTTTGGTATTAAACAAAAACATTAAAAATTATGTCATTAATGTAAGTAAATTACAGGTTTACCAAGGTTCTGATATCTGGGGAGTAAACTATTTCATTAATGAAATGATATAAACTTCGTATTACTTTACTTAGGACTTAGAGGGATGTGATGTAACAAATAAAATGGAGATCGTGGTAAGGTTATGTACACGTGATGAGGTTATTTATATGGAATTGTAATTATATGTTGTACTGGGACGGTCAGATTCATATTAGCTCCTGTGACCATAATCCCCTCGGACTGGAAGTTGTTGTGGTATTTTTGGCAAAAGAAACAAGAGATTCATGTATGCTGTTATAACCACTTTCATGTCGCACTAGAAGGTAATGTGTTATGTGGCTGAAAATACGTGAGCTTCATATATAGTCTTATGAACAATTATGTATCGCATTTGAAGGTATTCTGCTATTTGTTTGCAGAAGAAATGAAAGAAAAGCATTCGGGAGCCGAATGCTAATCGCCCGCCCTAGTATGCAGTTGGCCAAATTATAGGCGCACCCCCCTCTTGGGGGCCCGGTGTCCAGTTCCCATCCCCAGGGAGGCCAAGGAGTGGAGGCCCTCGGGGGGGCGGTGAGTCGTGCCCCCACCGGGGGGCCGGGGGGATGATGGGCGGCATTAGCCGCCCCTTCCAGGGAGGGTACCAATGGCGGCGACCCTCCCTGGGGGCACAGGGGGGTCGGCAGCCTCCCCCGGGGGAGGTCAGAAGATTTTAACCTTGATACGCTGAAGGTTTCATGTTGATAGCTCAAGCCGTTCATGAGATGTAATAATGCTATAAGCGGAGAATAAAAACTAGTTGATCTTTGGCAACAATTTTGGTGTCACCGACCTAGACCCCGACTGCCCATTTTCGAACTCGTCCAAGATTTTGGCCATATCTTGTTACCCTGAAAGTTTCATGTTGATAGCTCAAGCCGTTCATGAAATATAATGGCGCTGAAGGCGGACGATAAGAACTAGATAATATTTGGCAACGTCATTGGTGACCTTGACCTTTACCCCGATCGCCCGTTTTCGAACTTGTCCAAGATTTTGCCTATAGCTTGATACCCTCAAGGTTTCAAGTTGATATCTCAAGCCGTTCATGAGATATATTCGGAACACACACACACACACACACACACACACACACACAAACAAACACAGAGGCGGGCAAAAACATTATCGCATCGCCTTGGCAAAGGCGGGAACTAGAGAGATTTGGAAGTAACGGGAGAGGTGGGGAATGTAACGAGAGAATTAGGAAAGTAACAAAATTATCAGATAGACTTATAATTAGCTTCCTTTCGAAACTAATGTTGTGACAAGAACAAAATTAACCAACAATCTTTATCATATTTGTTTGTCATAACAATGAGATTGAAGAATGGAGAGAGTGAGGAAGAAATACAGTAATGATACCCCAAATCTTACCAATTCACTCAACTGCTTTACACTGTGGAAGTAATTGAAGTTAAAGAAACTAGGTTTACGACAAGGATGTAATGTTGTCTATCTGCACGAGGAGACCCATCATTTCTATTGAAGCAATCTCCTGAAAGGATCGTCCCGTCCATTGAACAGAAGTTCCTATGCAGTAGACCATCTTGCCACAGCGAGGCGCGTTGAAGATTGTACAGATGTGATCACTTGGTGGACGCTGCATTTGCGCCACTCAACCCAGTCAGTAGGGACACCATTGTGGACTACACGTCACCCCATTACTTATTTTAATAGGTACCCCTAACGTTGTAAATGGTTGTCACGATTACAGGAAACTGTGTGTCCCTTGGTGTAGAGGAGCCAGTAATGGAAAGGACTGTAGTAAATATGACAGAATGGATGGGATAACAGGACGAGAAAAGGGCAGACACACAAGATGAATAAGGAAGGTAAAAGAAAAATAGGCACTTTTACGGCAAGTGAGTGGAAGGTGGTCGCCACAACCTACCACCCGAAATTCTAAGTAACCGTAATAATACTAAATGTAAATTCATGACCAGACTTACTACCGTATGAATTCCCTGTCATTTCTAAGATTGTGTTGAGCTGTGGTATATGGTAAAATGTGGCAATTTCAAATAAAGTTAACAATTCCTTATTGATCACACTTGAACAAATGCTCATTGTACTGGAATTCCAGCATGAAGAGATTACAGAACTGGAATTGTACAACCTCTAGCAGGTTGCAAACACGTATTTTTATACACCCAGCTCCAGGCATACACTTGAGAGTCCGTTCCCACACGACAAGCATTCCTACGTACGTGTTACCATTTGTTAGGTTCTCTGGGGATGTTTTAGGTTGAGAGAGACCTTAGTGGGCCAAGGCTAGATATGTATTAACATTTAAAATCGCTATGTTTGGGAGTTACGAAGGATTTTGTTTGTTAATGGTAATGGCCACCTCAGAACAATCGCTATATGAATGACGACAAGCATGGTAAACAACTGCATTTGCCGACCATGTAGAGTACTCGTGTCATATGGCATAACCGGCAGCAGACATGAATGTCATACGAACAACTGAAACAGCCTGTAATTGTGTAGTGTGAACTAAATACCAATAAATATGTCCAGTGATCAAAGGATGCTACCAGAGATACTTTTATATCTTTTTTCTTAGGTCACATTGGTCATATTCACACCTAGTTACAGCTGTGATAATGATAATGATGATAGTGATGATGATCAAGGTCGCATAAGATCAGTTAGTTCCATTTTTGTCCAGTCAGATCTATTTAGGACCAAGTAGTTCCATTCAGAACCAATGAGATCCATACAGGATCACGGATGCCACATCAGGTTCAGTCAGACCCAGCACATCCATGTTGATCATATCAGATCACGACACGTTAGATTAAGGAAACTGAGATCCATGTAAGTCAGTTTCGATTAATTAAGGTCCTTGGCACTCAGGCTGCCTGAAACAGATCAGTTTCAGTTCATTCAGAGCCATTCTCGGTCAGGTAAATATGTTAGGGTTCATCTGTATCACCTCACATACATTCAGGACCAATATGTCCATATCTGCTTTCGTTCAGATGAGCATCATGGTCATGATCATCGTCATGATCATCATCATCATCATCAGCAGCAGCAGCAGCAGCAGCAGCAGCAAGCAAGTATTGACATCAACACCATCATTACGATCTTCACCGCCGTCATCGTAATAATCGTATTCATTATTCTATTCTGTTTACCAAGACTGTCATTAGGAGCCAGGCAAAGCAGTAGGAAACTAAAAAAACTGGATAATCCTTACTATACTTTCTGATAATTAAAACCATCAGCATCAGCATCGTCGTCGCCGTCGACGTCATCATGATCACCAAATTGTGCAAATGCTTCTAATATTTCATGTACCCAACTAATCAAATGCCTCGTTCAGTCTCCAACCCCCTCCCCCGCCTATGACCTTCACGGAATTAACTTATCTTGCCTGACTTTTTTTTTTTCCTTGACGTTTTATGCAAGGGAGGTTTCGTTGGATGTAAGATTCTGTTTGTCTGTCTGTCTGTCTCCGTCTGTCTGTCTGTCTGTCTTTCTCTCTCTCTCTCTCTCTCTCTCTCTCCCTCTCTCTCTCTCTCTCTCTCTCTCTCTCTCTCTCTCTCTCTCTCTCTCATTTTATTCAGTTGGTTACTTGTCCGAGTTAGTTTTTTTTTTTTTTAATTGTTTTGCAAACTCGTCCCTTTTCCTGTCAAATGATTATGCAGATTGTGATTTTTCAGGGAGATGTTTTAGCATAGTTCGCTTACTTCAAATTAAAAGAGATCCTAATCCCCTTTCAGCGTTGATTGTCAGGTGTAGCAATTTTGGAAGGTTTATTTAACTAGTGGCCAAGAACACTTACTCCTAATATATAATTAAGGCTAATCGTATATCTTGCACCCACGGTTTAGTATTTAGTATTTAGGCGCCCATCGTCCACCCAGTGTTATGCTTCCTGCTTCATCTTTCATGTCTATCATTGTTTTTTTTGTTTTTTTCCAGTGTGTGTGTCCTCCTCTCTTTCCTTCCTGTCTCTGTTTATAACTCTTGTTTCCATTTCAGGTGGCTCGTCACTAAGTGACAACCCAAAAGGGTTCCAGTAATTCAGGAAACATTTACAACGCATGGTGGTGACCATATACTATAGTGCCCCTGACAACTGGCTGGAGAGACGCAAAATAATGTATTCACTGCTAGTTTTGTTATTATTTGGAAAAGGCTCACCCACGCTCTCTCTCTCTCTCTCTCTCTCTCTCTCTCTCTCTCTCTCTCACACACACACACACACACACACACACACACACACACACACACACACACACACACACACACACACACACACACACACACACACACACACACACCAAAAAATAAAACATTTGTCAGTCGATCTGATAAACTCTCAGAGTACCTGAACAGCATTACTTCAGTATTCACGGCGTTAAAATAACGTTACGTTGTGTAAGACACTACTACACCTCTAACTGTCACACCTGACACTACCAAAACACACACTGCCAAACTTCCACACATCTTACTCTGACACATATCACGGACAAATCCTATTTTTAAATTCCAGTTCATACACACGACAATGCCACACCTCAAACTCTTTATACCTAAGAGTCACACTTCAGTGTCACACCTCACACTGAGTCAAACATTGCTATACCCCCTCACACTTTAACACCTATCACTTATTAACCTCACTACTAAACCACTCAGTTATAATTATGCCACACCTCATGCCAAACCACTCACAGTCATAGTTCACACTGTCACACTTCACATATATTCTTGTCACACCTGACGTCGCGCACACATTTCATCCGTACGCTGAATGAAACCATCATCAAGTAATAAGATGAAAATGCGAGAAACCAACAACGGCTTATGAATACGTCTCTTCTAGTAAGAGAGATTAAAATGTGAAAGCTGAGAGAGAGAGAGAGAGAGAGAGAGAGAGTGAGGGAGTGAGTGAGCGGGTGTTTATATATATATATATATATATATATATATACAGAAAACAATGTAATTCGCTCACATTGTCTCTCAACTGTTCCATAATTATAATGGCCTGCATTAGAGCAAACTAGAATAAATCACACACTGTCCTGCTAATTATTTGCTTTTTTTTTTTTTTTTTTCCACGGTATCGCCACTCACTTTTTATAGGTCAGTGACAATGACTTAGCCACCATTATATTTTGTCCTGGTTTACACGCGCCTTAGGTCCTCCGGTGTACTCGGACTTGTAAAATTCAAACATACGCAGATCACATCACCTTTCCACCTCCACCTTAGCTTCCCGCTTCCTCCCACTTCATTCACGTCTAATTCGTATATACAGATGGATATATCTGTTAAGTCATAATCTCGTGAACAGAGTGTGGTCAGATTAGGTTTAGGAACACTGTGTTCCCTATTTCGCCTTTTCGGGTTGCTTTAACACTTCCAGGCTTTACACAGACATTCGCCCATAAACAGTGTTATTCATGGTAAGTATTTTATGGAGTCAACCACACTTATCTAAATAGGCTATGGGGAAAAAATCTAATGTCTGCAGCGGATTGAAGAGAGACGAAGAATAAGTCTATACTCAAGATAATGGACGCTGCCACTAAACTCTTCTGCTTTTCTTAGGGACGGCCTTTCCTCAGATTAAGTTAGATTTTGTAGAATAAACAAGAAGCTCCGACTCACAACACCAGTTTGAATAGGTTACTCTAAAGTTAGGAAAAAATTCATTAAATATGGTTAGTTTAGGAGAGAGTAGGTTTGGATTGCTTAGTTTCAGCCAGGTTGTGATGAAATAAACCAAACTGTAGTCATGTTTGTGTAGGGTAGTATTAATAAATGTATAGTTATGTTACCGTAGGTTAGGTCAGGTTATGTAAGTCTTTAATATTAAGTCATGTTAGGCTAGGTAGGGAAGAACACGAAATATCCCCCGATGCTACCGTCAGACAATTTAATTCACTGTAAGTTAGGCCTCTGGTAAAGTCAAATTAGCTTCGTTAGTCTAGGTTAGATGAAGTTAGGTGGGAGGAAGAAGTGACATCCACAAGTCACACCTGATTGTTAGGTGGACGTAGGGTACCGGTACGTTGCTTTAGATTAGCTTCTGAAAAGTTAAACTGAGATAACGAAGGCTCTCCATGTGGATGCTCAGTGCGCAGAGCAAGGGCAGGAGCTTCCTGGCCATAGTTTGCTTAGCCGCCTAGCCCTCACTCCTCAGTAACCTCAGTTCCCGCTCTGCCTTCACTACGGGAGTGTGTACTCTTTCCCCGCCGTCTTCCATTGCCCTTAGTGTTTTACTTTTCCTCCTGCGTCCATTGATTTGTGTGAACTTCCTTGGTTTTACTGAAAGAACCCTTCATGGTGTGCTTTTCCTTACTGTAAATATTTATATGCTGATGTGATGGGAAAGGCGGATATTGGGATATTATGATGATAAAGTGATCATCACTGCTTGTCCCGATTTATGGCGGGATGTAAGTGGGGAAAAATTACAGTGAAGCGTTAGGGAGAGGGGAGAGCTTATATCGCCCGCCACTAATTAGAAGGTTCATCAACAGTTCTTACCTGGTGAGTATGTTTACCTGAGTTTACTTGATCAATATCTTTGATGGCTGGTAAACGTTGATTACTGCTTCGAACCAAGAGGGAAAATTACAGGTATACCTAGTGTATAAAAAGAAAGACGAGATTTTCAAATAAATTAGTTTTTCTTATCATAAGCATAAAACTGCTTTTGTTGTATGTACTGTGTAAAATTATTCACTAGAAGATTATAAAATCTCAGGAAAATTTAATAATCATGTATTCTGCAGTACGGTAATTTATAGGGGGAAATATGCTTAGCCAACACGTGTCCAGAAAAATATAATATTAAGGCGAGATAAATATGCTAAGATGTGAAATAAGTTATTAAGAAAGTTGTGTAGAAATCAAGAGTTTATGACGGGGTAAAGGGGTATGTGTTGAACAGATGGAGTTAGTCTATAATCGATGTTTGGGAAAGTTACGGGAATGGGTATTCCAAGTGGTTTTGGGTGAGATTGCATGTGGAAGTGAGATGGAGTTCATGGGTTAAAATGATTTTGTGAGTGGGGGTGAGTGTTATCCGTGAATCTGAAATGAAGTTATAATCAAAGCTAGTTATAGTAAAGGTAGTTTGCTAAGAGTGATTAACGAATTTGTGTAAGAGAGTAAATTTAGGTTATCGGGAAGATACGGTATGTAGAAAAGGAAACGCTGTAAGTGGAAGTTAGGTACAGTACGTTTTTGATGAACTGGGATAAGTTTTAATTGAAGCTATTTGTCAGCGTTGTTTTATGAGTTGTTTTTACGGTTAGGAATGTAATTAAATTTGGGTTATGTTATGTAACTAAGTGTATATATTGTGCAGGAAAGAAACTCTTTGAATGAGAGTGACTGGTTATATTTTGGTGTCAGAATCTACGATCAATATACAGTATACTTGTTAGAGATGAGTGAGGTTGTTACTACATTGTGTTATTAGGTAAGGATAAGTGTGCAAGGCTATCTTGAAGCGTTTGGGAATAAAGCAATTGAGAGTTCGGTGAAATCTCTCGATTTTATATATATATAAAAAACTGATCATACGTAAGAAGGATAATGAATATATCATGATAATTGAAGCGAAGTGAGGTTGACAGAAGTATGTATGAATATGACATGGGTCTATCGTATAAATATTGTCGTTTTTCTTGTTGTTCGTGAGTAACCGAGGTCTGTTTGGCCGAGAAGATCCATCAACCACGGAGAAGTAATCTGCCTTATAGCGAAATCCCGTTCAAAGAATCGATGTTCCCTTACGATGGACAGCACCTCATCATTGCCACGCTTAAAGAAATGTGTTCTGCAGAGGTTGGGCACCTGGTTGTACACCGCAGTTGTGTATCTCCACCCAGTTAGCAGAGGCAACATAGTAGCTCCACATCACCCGGTTATTTGGCTATATACTTGTAGTTCCCAACCAGCGCTGCAAGTGGTTTATTATGTTACAGGAAAGCATTTGACTTGTCACTAAGTGTACAGCCACATGAAGTGAAAAGAAGTATTTAAAATGACATGAAGGATGGAAGAAACAGAAAGAGGAGGGCACCCACACAAAAAGAATGACAAAGGTGAAGAAAGAAGTAGACAGCACTATATCAAGCGATTGGATGCTGTTGACCATCATCTACCACTTCGAGGTACTGTGTAAGGCGTTAGGTAGGTCCTAATGATGTAAACGACGCGTCCACGTCTTAAACATTCACCTTGCCACACCACACACTGCTGTACCCTGCACACCTCAAACCAGCACTTCAGAAAGCCACACCTCCTTCTGCTTAATATATATAGACTTTCCCACCACCCTGTATTTAAGAGCGAAGATACAGGACTATGTGACATATGTTGGAGGAGTAGACTGTAGCACCAGTCGAGTAGGGCAGTACTCCCGAGGTGGATGGAAAGCTGATGACAGGGAGTGCTGGAGCTCCCGTTTCATCAGCCCTCAGGACTAGTTCCTGACCATCCCCCTTTGCTGAACTTTTTCAGTGTCTCAGTTACACAGAGAGTAGGCCAGCATGCTCTCCAGTACAAATTTCTCTAACTATCTTCACCAAACTACATGCACAGTACACACTACACTTCCTATTCAAAATTTACCAAAAATGGCGTCGTCTTATCAAGCCTCGGAGTCCCCAGGGGGGGGACCATAAATGCCCCCACCATCTGCCCGTCTCCCGGTGACGACTCAAGGTGCCTGGAACCACGGTCTGACTCTCTTCTTCTTCATTTCTGCAACATTCGCGGCCTTTCATCTAACTTTCGCTTTGTTGAGCACCACCTCTCCTCTAAACCTCACCTTCTTTTTCTAACGGAGACTCAGCTGTCTGAGGCAACTGACAGCAAACCCTTTTCTGTATCCTCCTACTTTCTCTATACTCATTTCAAAGCCAAAGGTGGCTGTTGTGTATATATACGCAAAGACTTATCTTGCTCTCGTGTTCCTGAACTTGATTCTTCTGAATTCTCCACACTCTGGCTTCGGCTTTCCTGTCATTCTCTGACTAAATATATCTGTGCTGTTTACTTATCCCCTAATTCTACTGACTATCAAAAATTCTTCGACTATCTTACTTCTACGATGGAACACATTCTCTCCATTTCTCCTTTTTCTGAAATCTCCATTCTTGGAGATTTCAATGTTCACCACCACCTTTGGCTCTCCTCTCCTTTCACGGATCCACCTGGTGAACAAGCCTACATCTTTTCTATCCTTATTGACCTAGAGCAGCTTGTACAGCACCCTACCTGTATCCCTGACCGCCTTGGAGAGAGCTCCAACATACTTGACCTCTTCCTCACAACTAATCCTTCTGCTTACTCTGTTAATCTTTTCTCTCAGTTGGGCTCCTCTGATCACAACCTTATTACCTTAACCTGTCCTATCACTCTGGTACGGCCTGTGGACCCTCCAGGGAAACGTCGTCTGTGGCATTTTGGAGCCACGGACTGGGAGGCCCTCAGGCAGTACTTCTTTGATTTTCCCTGGAATGATTATTGCTTCCATGGCCGTGAGCCATCTGAGTGTGCCTTGCGCATTACGGAGGTTATTCTCTCGGGCATGGAAACATACATTCCTTTCTCATATCCTTTGACTAATGCAAGAAAGCCTTGGTTTAATCATACTTGTTCTAATGCTGTCCGCAACAAGGAGAGGGCCTACAAAAGGTACCGGAGCCAACCCACCCCTGAATCACATCATCTTTACGTTTCTGCCCGGAATCGTGCTAAGTCTGTTCTCCGCTCTACTAAAAATAACTTCATCCATACTAAATGCTCTCAACTCTCCGACTCGAATTCTTCCCGCTCCTTCTGGCATCTTGCCAAAAATCTTTCTAACAACTTTACCTCATCATCCTTCCCTCCTCTTTTCTACTCTGATGGTTCTGTAGCTATTTCTTCTACTGATAAAGCAGATCTCTTCGCACAGACTTTCTCCTCCAATTCTACCTTAGACAATTTCGGTGCTGTTCCTCCATCACTTCCCCCCTCTGACTTCCTCATGGCTGACATTAAAATTTCTTCAGTTGATGTATTTTCTGCCATCACTGGCCTCAGTACTAACAAGGCATATGGGCCTGATGGGGTCCCTCCTGTTGTTCTCAAGAACTGTGCTTCTGTGCTTACACCCTGCCTAGGCAAACTCTTTCGCCTTTGTCTGTCAACTTGTACCTTTCCTTCTTGCTGGAAGTTTGCCCTCATTCAGCCAGTCCCAAAGAAGGGTGACCACTCCCAACCCTCCAACTATCGTCCAATTGCTTTAACGTCCTGTATTTCAAAAGTTTTCGAGTCAATTCTTAATAGAATAATTTTAAGGCATCTTTCCTATCACAACCTTCTTTCCGATCGTCAGTATGGGTTCCGTCAGGGACGCTCCACTGGCGCTCTTCTCACCTACCTTTCAGACTCCTGGTCATCCTCCTTTCGGGACTTTGGCGAAAGCTTTGCCATTGCACTTGACATCTCAAAGGCTTTCGATCAAGTCTGGCATAAATCTTTAATTTCCAAACTGCCCTCCTACGGTTTCTATCCTTCTATCTGTGCCTTCATCGCTAGCTTCCTTTCTGGTCGTTCTATAGTCGCTGTTGTAGACGGCCATCGTTCTTCTCCTAGATCTATCCTCAGGGCTCTGTCCTATCACCAACTCTCTTCCTTTTATTCATCAATGATCTTCTAAGCTGTACATCTAACCCTATCCACTCATAAGCTGACGACTCCACCCTTCACCTTTCCATTCGGTTCCTGCAACGCCCATCTCAACAGTTACTTCAAGAAGCAAGGGATGAGGCTGTGGCACACCTAATGTCTGATTTGGCTCGTATCTCTGACTGGGGTAAAAATAATATGGTTGTCTTTAATGCATCTAAGACTCAGTTCTTACACCTATCAACCTGACAAAATCTTCCACAGGTATACCCACTAATGTTTAATAATCTTCAGCTTAATCCTGCATCATCCTTGAACATGCTTGGGGTTTCATTTACTCGGGACTTATCTTGGAAAGATCACATTACATCTCTTGTAAAATCTGCTTCCAAGAGATTGGGTGTGCTAAGCCGACTCCGCTCTTTCTTTACCCCTGCACAATTGTTGACTCTATACAGGGGTTTTATCCGCCCCTGTGTGGAGTACAACTCTCATGTGTGGGGAGGCTCCCCACATACAGCTCTTCTCAATAGGGTGGAGTCAAAGGCTTTTCGTCTCATTAACTCTCCTCCTCTTACTGACTCCCTTCAACCTCTGTCTCTTCACCGCACTGTTGCATCTTTATCTCTTTTCTATCGCTACTTTAATGGTCACTGCTCCTCTGAACTGTCTGCTTGCATTCCTCCACCTCTACGACGGGCGCGTAGCACCCGTCTGGCAGCAAACTCTCATCCTTTTTCTGTCCAACTCTCTAATGCAAGAGTTAACCGTTACTCCCAGTCTTTCATTTATGCAACAGGTCAGCTCTGGAACTGTCTCCCTCTGTCTGTATTTCCTGCTGCCTATGTTCTCCAGTCTTTCAAACGCAGTGTGTCCAGGCATCTCAAAATGATCGGATCTTGAATTTGGAGGGAACTGTTACTGTGGGCTCATGGCCTTTGGTTCCTTCTTCCTCGCTTTAAAAAAAAAAAAAAAAAAAAAAAAAAAAAAAAAAAAAAGTTGGGCTAAGATCAACATATGTATGAACAAAGGTTCCCTATTTGATTCAACAGCATATATTTTATATGAATGCCGAGTGTTTTAACTAGTTAGCGGGGATTGTTGTGGAAATACTGTATATCATTACCCTCATAAAGAAATTGCCTAAGTCATTTTTTCTACTTTTCGGGAAATCGAAAAATAAAGGGTCTGATATTCTTAACTTTCAATGGCTTAGGCAAAAACTTGAGGCACATTTTAGACCACTTACACCCTAGACCTGGCAAAGGCAACTATACTAATAGGTGCGCCACGTGATGAAGAATTGATTTAGGCAAAAATCCCGAAATCGCCGAAAAATGACAGGCAGTTTCTTTATGCGGGTGACAATATGGGAATCCTGTTCCCAGCATGTACGAATAAACCGGAATTTATATCAGTACGCACAAAGAGACACTGATAATTTGAGGGAAAACTGCGAGAAGGAACTTTGCAGTAAGAAGGAACTGGGTAATTATAAGATTATACATGAAAGAGGAAGGTCGAATTATGATGTACATAGCCTGTGTATATAAAAATAATGTAAATTTGTACGAATATGTAGTGGTGTATAAGTAGACTGGCCGCAGGAAATAGGCTTGAAGAAGTGATTTAATGGGGGATACTAATGGTCATATTGGGACCTTCGGTGAATCAGCATTGGTGAATAGACAACTACTAACGGACTTCACTGAGGAGAATAATGTTAAGAAACAAGATTTGCCAATTAGGTAGCCAAGATTTTTCTCGACGTTTCCCGATATTTACCGTAGGTTCAGGTACAAATCAGAGTTGCCAGTTTGCCTGCTGTTTGTAAGCTTAGTTATTTCGTAAGTTATACGTTATTTTTTGTGCTCTTTTTCTTTATAATGTTTTATTGAAGGGAATGCTTGTTAAATTAGGTAATGTAAGTTCGTATAGTAAATGACTTAGGGTGTTGTGTAATGTAGGACAGCTTTGACTTATTTTGGCTGTCTCTGAATTGACAACTGTTGCCCGTCAAGAGTATACTCGAAGTTCTGTGTATAATGTAAGCTTATATAAAGATGAGGTAGAGATGTCTGAAGTTTAGTCGGATTTCAGGTCAGTTTGAGTGAAGTTCAGTCGGTTCTTAGTTCAGTCTGAGTGTAGTGCAGTGTCAGTGCAGTGCTGTTAGTGAAGTCTGTGAAGTGTTGCTGGGAAGCATTAAGTGTAATTACTGTCAGTGAAGATTATTTTTGGTACTTGTGAGAAACTGTGAAGTGTTGTCAGGCATTAAGTGTAATAACTGTGAAGTGTTGTCAAGCATTAAGTGTAATAACTGAGAAGTGTTGTTAAGCATTAAGTGTAATAGCAGTTAGTAAAGTGTGTATAGCCCCAATGCTTGCGAGAACAGTGAAGTTGGAAAGGATTAAGTGTAATTGCTTGGAAAATAAACACAGTGAACTTTAAGGAGCCAGTGTTCATTTTCGCCTCAGCTGATCTTGTGTACTGTACACCTAAAGGCTGACCTTAGAAAGAACAACTCACTGGGCAACGTCCTTCCTGTACCGAACTACTGCTGTCGGAGGCTGTGGCAGTGTGGGGTGAGGACATAACACTGGGGTCAGGAGTGGGATAATTTCAGTGCTGCAGTGAGTCTAACCATTGACATGGAAGCAGAAGGTGTGAAGACACGGTCTGGAGCTGGACAGGAGGAAGAAATTTCCCTGGCGACAATCGTGAATCTAATACAGGCATGAAGTGGAGAACAATAAGAACAAATACAGGCACAAAATAAAGAGCTCAGAAACGAATTTAAAGAACAGTTACAAGCACAATTACAGGCACAGAATGAAGGACAAAAAAAACTCCAAGCACAATTATTACAGGCCCAAAATGAAGAACAGAAAGAGCTCAGGAACGAACTCAATGAACAATTACAAGCACAGAGTGAACAACTAGAAGCACAACGTGAAGAACAAAAAGAATGATATGAACAACTTCAAGAGGCATTACAGGAGCAACAGACGGAAGTCAACTGAGGGTGCAAGGACAGCTGGATGCATTCATGGGGGAAATGAAGGAAGAACAGCAACAGCTTAAGGAGTAAGTAGATGCCAAGCTAGAGCAGCAGAAGTATGAGGTAAACAATAATGTGATGGAGTGTAGACAGCATGTAGATGACCAGCTGAAGACAATTAGTGAGGAAATAGTGATGGAGAGCAAACAGCATGTGGACAAGCAGCTGAAGATTAGTGAGGGAATAGTGATGGAGTGCAGACAGCATGTAGATAGCCAGTTGAAACATGTAATCGACCATGAGATGATAATTAGAATATGGAGGCTGTAAAGAAATATTGCACTGATGAGCCTCAAGTTAGTGTACAGAGAGGATATGAAGGGAATGGACAGTGTATGGTGAATCTTGATGGATCCCAAGCATCTAAAGTAACATTACAGGGATGAATAATCAGAATGCAGAAGTTTTAAGTCCTGGCTTTAATGATGATGCCTCAGTTTTTAGACCCCAAACCAGTGAAGTGCATGGCTGTAATGCGGATCCAGTTAAGAAGAAACCTCAATAATTTGATGGTAGAGTATCTTGGGAAGCTTGCCAAGCACAGTTTGAGTTATTTGCAGATCAGAATAGTTGGTATGATAAGAAGAGGGCTGTAGAAGACCCACCACTGAAGAAATACAAAGAACCTTGATGAATAGTGTGCAAGGAGACAAGAACAGACGGCATGCAGTGTAGTAGGAATGGGAATCATAGGAAGAAATGCTGCCTTACTGTTGAGACAGGGCCAGCGTCGGATGAAGACCTGAAGGGGATGCTGATTTACAAGCAGTGCTAGAGTGGCTGTAGCAGAGTACAGTACGACCATCTTGGGAAGAAGTTCCCAGGTTAAGCCCTGCGACCAAGAGCTACTGGAGTCAGTGGGACCTTCTTTGTTTGAACAGTGGACTACTGGAGCATCAGTGGGAGACACCCGATGGCCTCATCAAGCATTGGCAACTAGTGATTCCGAAGAAGAAGAGGTCCGAGATCTTGGACGAGTCCCATAATCAGATCACTAGTGGGCACCTGGGAGTGAAGAAAGCTCTAAGCCGGCTGCCACAGAGGTTTTACTGAGTTGGCATGCATCAGGATGTTGAAGAGTGGCGTCGGGCCTGTGATGTGTGGTGTGCCAAGAAGGGACCCAAGAAACGTGGTTGTGCCACTCTCCAGATGTACCAAGTGGGTGCACCAATGGAAAGAGTCGCGGTGGACATCACTGGACCTTTGCCACTCACTGGAAGAGGAAACCAGTACATATGTGTTGCCATGGACTACTTCACAAAGTGGCCAGAAGCCTATGCTATCCTTAATCAAGAGGCTGTGACTTGCTCAGGTGTTGGTTGATCAGTTTTTCTGTCGTTTTGGGATGCCACAAGAGCTACATTCAGACCAGGGTAGAAACTTCGAGTCTGCTGTGTTCCGTGAGTGCTGCAAGTTATTGGGGATCAAGAAGACCAGGATGACCCCACTAAGGCCTCAGTCAGATGGGATGGTGGAGAAATTCAACTGGACCCTGGGACAAGAACTGGCCAAGTACTGCAATGATGGACAAACAGAATAGGACCAAAAGTTACCTGCATTGCTGCTGGCATATCGGTCTGCATTCCATGAGTCTACTAGCTACACCCCTGCAAAACTGATGTTGGGCCACGAGTTACACTTACCTGTTGACTTGTTAATGGGGAGACCACCTGGTGAAGAGCTGCCTACAGACACCACTGGTTATGCGAAGCACCTTCAGGAAAGGCTAGCTGAGGTACATCGTCAAGTGCGAGGAGCCCTCAAGTTTTCAGGAGAGGTGATGACGTGCAAGTAAGATGCCAAGGCAAGTGAGGTGAGCTTCAAGGATGGTGACCAAGTTTGGTTATACAATCCCCAGCGAAAGTAAGGGCAGTCACCGAAGCTGCAAAGCCCATGGGATAGGCCTTACACCGTGTTGAACCACCTATCAGACGTAACGTATCAGATTCGGGGAGGCAGGAAGTCTCGCCCAAAGGTGGTACACGTGAATCGTCTGTGGCAGTACCATGGGCCATGACAGTACAGCTGGGACATCTCCAAGGAATTGTGCTTCCCCGCGGCCAAGGATGTTGAGGAGGACCTAGGAGCTGAAGTAAAGGATGGTGACAGTTTCTTGAGGGAAGAAGTGGACCAGGAAGAGGACCAAGACCTTCCACAAAGAGTGGACTGCATGGAGGATCAAGGACATCGTCTGAAGCAGCATAGGAGAAGACCTGATAAGTTGCAGGATTATTTTGTGTATAGTTAGATGTTTCATTAGGATTAAGGTTTATATTTGTATTTACTGTGTAGTTTTGTTGGGACGACAAAGAACTAGGGAGGGGGTAGTGTTAAGAAGTGAGATTTGTCAATTAGGTAGCCGAGATTTTTCTCGACGTTTCCCGATATTTACCGTAGGTTCAGGTACAAGTCTGAGTTGCCAGTTTGCCTGCTGTTTGTGAGCGTAGTTATTTCGTAAGTTATACATTAATTTTTGTGCTCTTTTCCTTTATAATGTTTTATTTAAGTGATTGTTTGTTAAATTATGTAATGTAAGTTCGTATAGTAAATGATTTAGAGTGTTATGTAATGTAGGATAGCTTTGACTTATTTTGGCTGTCTCTGAATTGGCAACTGTTGCCTGTCGAGAGTATACTGGAAGTTTCGCGTATAATGTAAGCTTATATAAAGATGGGGTAGAGACTATTTGAAGTTTAGTCGGGTTTCAGGTCAGTTTGAGTGAAGTTCGGTAGGTTCTTAGTTCAGTTGGAGTGTAGTACAGTGTCAGTGCAGTGCTGTTAGTGAAGTCTGTGAAGTGTTGTTGGGACGCATTAAGTGTAATTACTGTCGGTAAAGATTATTTTCGGTACTTGTGAAAAACTGTGAAGTGTTGTCAGGCATTAAGTGTAATAACTGTGAAGTGTTGTCAAGCATTAAGTGTAATAACTGAGAAGTGTTGTTAAGCATTACGTGTAATAGCAGTTAGTAAAGTTTGTATAGCTCCGGTGCTTGTGAGAACAGTGAAGTTGAAAAGCATTAAGTGTAATTGCTTGGAAAATAAACACAGTGAACTTTAAGAAGCCAGTGTTTATTTTCGCCTCAGCTGATCTTGTGTACTGTACACCTAAGGCTGACCATAGGAAGAACAACTCACTGGGCAACGTCCTTCCTGTACCGAACTACTGCTGTCGGAGGCTGTGGCAGTGTGGTTCGAGGACGTAACAATAACTTGGGGAACCTGCATGTAACGACTGTGCACTGGCGTGTAACATGAACTGGGAAGGGGAGTGAATCAGTGACTATCAGGGTTGGCATTAAAAACCCACCCATCAAAAGAAAGCCTTTTCTTTTTTTGAATTTTGGTTCTTACACTGTTTACTTTTGCTTAACATGTAGTCCTACGTTCCTAAGGTTGGGTTACGGTAGGTCAAGGCAGGATTACCGGGTATAGGCAAATTGGGCAACTGCCTTCCAGGCCACGGCCTGTCACAGGCCATCCAGACTTCCAGAGCGGACTAAATATACGCTTTAGGCGTCCAAATATGGGCCATCACCCATCAGCCCATCAAAAAAGACCATTATGGGTCATGCTAAAATTTCACTGGAAATAACGGAAAAGAAAGATCTACTGTATATGTTGCAGGCCAACCGTCTGCGTTGCCTACCAGGCTACAGCAGCGTTAATCCGGCCCTGAGTCAGGTAAGGTAAGGTTAGGTTGTTAGTATAGTTAGAATGTAAAACTGGGGAACACAGGACCCTGGGAACATCACACGCTCGTTTTCTATGTAGTTATACATGCAGACAATATGGAAATTTTACTAAAATCATCAGAATGTTGCTCCAGATACAGTATTGTAGTTATTTATTATTTCTAAATACCTTGCTTACCTGCCTTTTCCCTATAATGAACGTTCCTCTTGGGACACTTTTGGATGTGGGTTCTCACTCTTTCTATATTAGCACTTATTATTTGGTTGCAGTATTCGCAGGCTGCTTTCTGTTTATTATTTTATAAGACATCAACTTCACTCCACTCAGTTATTTTTTTTCCACAACCAGCAGACATGTTGTTGGAATTGTTCTCTCACTACCATGGAACGACTGAGACTGAGACACTGAGTACTGAGTCAGCAGTAGTCAAGCCTCACCTGTCCATATCCTTTATTAGCATGTACAGTACAAGTTATCAAAGGCTTGGTCCAACTGAACCAGCCTGTATCAACATGTCTAAAACAAGTATCTGTTCTCCAGATAACACTCCAAATCTTTTATATAGTTCTAAATTACCTTGTAATTGCTTATTTTAACTAATTTACTGTAGATATTAATATGAGCAATAACAATAAAACCCAATAAAGCCCCTAAAGAAAAAGTACGTTGGAAAAAAAAAAGATCTTTCCCAACGCTGGTGACTGGGTATGTGTTTCCTAATAAAAATGCCAGGAAACAAGTGCAGTATATGTGGACTTATGAGGAGAGGAGTGATCAGAGTATGACTGGGATTTAGTACTCTTCTGCGAGAGAAGAATGCATGAAGAAAAGAATGGAATATGAGCAGAAATGGAAGACAAGATGAGGAGTGTGAGGCCCCTTTAGGGAGGACTTCGGGAGAGTGAGGGGAAGGGACGATGGGAGAGTAGAGAAACTGTATGATATGTTAAGAAGCTAGCACAAGTGACTATTACAAGGATAGATTTATCGAAGTCGTAAGGCAAAGAGAAAAAGGAAAAGGTGGTGTAATGTCGATATCGATATTGCAAGAAGACAAAGGAAAGAACACAATAGAAATTGTAGAAGGTTAAGAATGAATGAAAACAATAGTGAGGAAGAATGGGCAGCATATTACGAAGCATGGCAGGAGTACAAGAATAAGTAGGACGGTGTAAAGAGGGTCATCAGGAAAGCCAGAGCTGGGACCGAGAGGGGAATAGTGAAGGAACAGCGTCTTAAAAAAGGCGGTAGAGAATTATGTAATTTCTTAAAAGGAGAGGACAAGCACGAACAAGCGAATTGAATTAATTTAGTAGCAAGAAATGTGGTGACAGAACCAACGGAATGTGAATACAGTAATAGTTCATGGAGGAAGTTAGGGTCATAAACAAAATGGAAATACTAACTATTAGTATTTGATATAAAATGATGGATAAATGAGGACATGAATGGTGGCGTAAGCAGAAGAAAAACAAGAAATTATTTGATGAACTTGATGCCTTGTGAAAAAGTTAAGGACGTGATTCCCAAAGAGTTAATTAGAGACTGTATTAAGTGAGTAATAAGGGTTTGTTTGTGTTGTTCAAAAAAACGAGACTTGGAAAGAGTGCCAGGTAAATGTGATGAACGCAGAGTAACGTTGTTGCTCAAGGGAGGACATAAGAGCAAAAGAGACCATAGGCTAAAAACAAGACACAAAGATCATGAATACCATACCCAGTGTATTTTGCTGAATCTTGAATAAGACATTGAGAGAGATGTTAGATGAGCAGGGTCTTCGTTGAAGATCAGGATGGTTCGTGAATGGATAGAATCTATCTATCTATCTATCTATTGCCAGACGCCTCAATCCCGTACGGGGTGGCCACAAATAAATCGCCTCCACGTCACCCTGTCCCCCGCCATTTCACTGCCCTGCTCCCAACTCACCCCCCCCCCTCTCTCATATACCTTTCCACTCCATCCCTTCATCTCATCCTCGGCCTCCCCCTCCCTCTCCCCCCTCCATCTCACTCACATACACTCTCCACGTCAGTCTCTCACCCTCCATCTTCTCCACATTGCCAAACCACCTCAGTGTGTTCCTCCTAATGCTTCCTATCACATCCACATCCACACCACAGCGATCCTTTATATCCTCATTTGTCAGCTTGTCTCTCCATGTGACTCCACAGGCTCCTCTAAAATAACTCATTTCCACTGCTGTCACTCTTGACTTGTGTCCTTCAAATAACGCCCAAGCCTCACTTCCATACGTTAGAATTGATATCACAATACTGTCATGTAGTAACATTTTCACATCCATGCTCACTTCCCTGTTTCTTATCACTGATTTCAAGGAACCAGCAACCTTTCTTCCTTGTTGTACCCTTTCAAGCACTTTACGCTCCAAACTTCCATCGTTATTCTTCACACTACCCAAGTACTTAAACGTACTCACATTTACCATTTCCACCTCATCCAGCCTCACTGTACATTCACTGACTTCACCTCTTTCAAAAACCATCACTTTACTCTACCCTGCATTCACCTTTAGATTCCGTGTCTTACACACTCTCCCAAACTCATCCACCGAGCCTTGCAGCTCCCCTTCGTCTTCACTCAACAACACAGTATCATCTGCAAACAACAGTACAGGGAGTTTTCAAACACTACCCTCTCTCACCAGAGCCACTCCAACATCCACTGCCCTACCTTGTACCTCTTTTATTACCCCATCCATGTAGAGATTGAACAACCATGGAGACAAGACACATCCCTGTTTCAACGCAACCTTCAAAGAGAAAAATTCATTCAGTTCACCAACTACACGCACTACAGCCTTAGCACCATCATACATACTCTTCACAACATTCAACAACTTCCCATCTACTTCATCTATTCTTAATACTTTCCACAATCCTTGTCTGTCCACCCTGTCATATGCTTTCTCCACATCCATGAAAGCCGCATACAACTTCTTTCCATTCTCTAGAAACTTTTCCACTAAAGATCTAAGAATGAATATCTGATCTACACAACCTCTCTCCTTCCTAAAGCCTACCTGTTCTTCTCCAACTAATTCCTCTGTTCTTTCCCTAACTCTGTCAATAAGTATCCTACCATACACTTTTCCTATTACACTAAGAAGACAAATGCCCCTATGATTACCACACACTTCTTTTTCCCCTTTTCCTATGTACAAGGGAATAATTATACCTGACTTCCAAGCCTCTGGGACTCTACCTTCCTCCCAGGCCAATCTGCACATCTTCCACATCCATTCTACTACTATCTTTCCCCCATGCTTCAGCATTTCTCCACACACTCCATCAATTCCTGGGTCTTTCCCCAATTTGACTTTCTTCATTGCTTCCACAACTTCTATCCTATTGATTTCTTCCTGTCTTCTCACCTCCCTCCTTCTCCCAGTCATTCCCCAGCCACTTATACTTGCAATCCTTCGATCCTCCGTGTTCAACAATTCTTTAAAGTGTTCTTTCCATCTGCTCACTTTTCTCCCTTCTCCACTAGTAATCTACCATTTTTATCTTTCACTCCCCTGCTGGATACAATACAGGAGGAAAATATGTTCATTGTAAGAGAGGTGCTCTACAAAATGTGTAATGGTAGAAGGTATCCAGAAGTGCCAGTGAGAGTAAGACAGTCAGGCTTAGGGGTACAGGTTGGGGATGAGGACCTGAGTATTTTAATGTATGCAAATGATGTGGTAATCTTGGATGAGTGTAATACAGAACTAGCGATGGATGCTAAATTCAGTGATGTAAAATGGTAATGATCTGAATGTGAGATTTTTAAAGCAAAAGAGTCAAGTGTTCAGAGTGACTGTTGATGAGCAGGATGTAGGGAGGACGTGTATGATGGACGGTGGAAGTATTAAGAGAACAAATGAATATAGGTATCTTGTAACGATTGTGAATGAGAAACGATGTGAGAGAACAAAAAAAGAAAATATTTAACCAGAACAAATCAGTGACTAGGGAGACTGAGAAATATAGAAACGTGTAGAATGAATAAGTATGAGGTAAAGTGTATGGAAGAGAATGGCAGCGCCCATAATAGCTTTGCCGCTCAACGAGCTCTCTTTACCCTATCCCTTCCTCCCCATTCCCCTCCCCCCTTTTTTTTTTACATGATGATGTGAGTGTCGACTGAAAGGCCACACCTCAGTGAACCGACGCTGACTCTTACAAGAAGAGCAGGAGCGGATCTAAAAATTGTGTTATCTTAGTATGGTTGTGAGACCTGGAAACTGACAAAATCAATGGAAATCAAATTAATCCGTTCTCAGAGAGCAGTGGAAAGGTCAATGTTGGGAATATCTTTAAGAGACAGGAAAAGATCAACTTGGGTGAGAGAGCAGACTAAAGTTAAAGATGCCATAGAAGTTATAAAAGAACAGAAATGGAGGTGGGCAGACCATATAGCAAGAATAAGGGATAACCGATGAAGTAAGAGGCTGACGGACTGGACACCAAGAGAATGTAAGCGTAGCAGAAAAAGGCCAGACAGGAGATGAAGAAATGAGATAGAGAAATTTGCAGGGAAAACGTGGCAAAGATTGGCTCAGTCAAGGAATTCGTGAAAAAGGTTGGGGGAGGCCTTTGTTCAGCAGTGGACTAGTTATAGCTGATGATGATGATATATATATATATATATATATATATATATACTATCTATCTATCTATGTATAGCCCGACGCCCTAATCCCGCAAAGGGTGGCCGCAGACAAAACGCCTCCAAGTCACTCTGTCACCCACCATTTGACTCCCCTCCCCCCAACTCACCCCCCCCTCCCTCATATACCTCTCAACTCCATCCCTGCACCTCATCCTCGGTCTACCCCTCCCTCTCCCTCCCTCCACCTCATCTACATACACCCTCTTAGTCAGTCTTTCATTCTCCATTCTCTCCACATGTCCAAACCACCTCAGTGTATTTCTCCTAATCTTTTCAACCACATCCACATCTACCCCACAACGTTCCTTCACTTCTTCATTCGTCAACCTGTCCCTCCACGTCACTCCACATGCTCCTCTCAAGTAATTCATTTCCACTGCTCTCACTCTTGACTTGTTCCCCTCTTGCAATGTCCACGCCTCGCTTCCATACGTCAGGGTAGGGATCACAATACCATCATGCAATGACTTCTTAACTTCCATACTCACCTCCCTATTTCTCATCACTGCTTTCAGTGTACCGACAACCTTTCTTCCCTGCTGTACCCTTTCACGTACTTCATCCCCCAAAGTTCCATCCTTACTCATGACACTACCCAAGTACTTGAATGCACTCACATTCTCCATATCCTCACCATCCAACCTCACTGCACACTCTGTGACTTCATTCCTCTCAAACACCATAACTTTACTTTTGTTTACATTAACTTTCAGCTTCCTCCTCCTACACACTGTCCCAAATTCATTCACCAAACCTTGCAACTCCCATTCATCTTCACTCAACAATACTGTATCATCAGCAAACAGCAACACCGGAAGCTTCCAAATCTCACCCTCATTCATTAGGGCCACCCCCACATCCACTGCCCTACCTTGTACTTCCTTTACAACCCCATTCATATATATATTAAACAGCCATGGAGACATTACACACCCCTGTTTCAGTCCCACATTGAGATCAAAGAACTCACTCAGCTCACCATCCACTCACACCGTAGCCCTAGCTCCCTCATACATACTCTTCACAGCACTCAACAATTTCCCCTCCACTCCATATATTCTTAATACCTTCCACATACCTTTCCTATCTATTCTGTCATAAGCTTTCTCCAAGTCCATGAAGGCAGCATACACTTTCCTTCCCTTCTCTAGATACTTCTCCACTAAACATCTTAGAACAAATATCTGATCTACACACCCTTTTCCCTTCCTAAAGCCCCCTTGTTCTTCTCCGACTAGCTCCTCTGTCATATGCCTAACCCTATCAATGAGTATTCTACCATATATTTTACCAGTCACACTAAGAAGGCAAATACCCCTATGGTTACCACATACTTCTCTCTCCCCTTTTCCTTTGTACAGAGGAACAATTATACCTGATTTCCAGTCCTCTGGAACCCTTCCCTCTTCCCAAGCCAATCTACACAACTTCCATATCCACTCCACAACAATCTCACCCCCATACCTAAGCATTTCACCACACACTCCATCAATTCCTGGGGCCTTTTCCAGCTTAATCTTCTTCATCACTTCCACTACTTCCGACCTACTGATCACTTCCTCCCTCCTCTCATCTCTTCTTCTCCCAGCCATTCCCCAACCACTTATACTCACACTGCTCTCACTCTCTACATTCAACAAATCCTCAAAGTGCTCCTTCCATCTCCTCAATTTCTCTCTCTTCTCCACCAACAATCTATTATTCCTATCTTTCACTCCCCTACTATTTCCCCTTTCACACTGCCTTACTTTCTTTACCTCCTTCCAAAACAATTTCTTACTCTCCCTCCATTTCACACTCAGATTCCTCCCAAACTCTTCATCCACTTTCTTCTTACTCTCCTTCACCAGTCTCTTAACCCCCCTTCTCCTGCTCACATATACCTCTCTCTTCTCTCTCTCATCTTCTCCCCTACCTCTACTCGCCAACCATTCACCATATGCCGTCTTCTTTTGTTCCACAGCTCGTTTCACCTCATCATTCCACCATGCTGTCCCTTGCACACCCTTGCATCTCCTCCTCACTCCACAAACCGCCTCACACGCTGCGCTTATCTCTTCCGTGAATATCTTACATACGTCTTCCACCCCTTCCATCTGCTCTAGCTCATACCTTCCCAATCTTTCTTCCACTATGCTCTTATACTCTGTCCTTTTCTCACTATCTTGCAATTTCTCCACTCTTCTCACAGGAGCTGCTTCCTCCTGTCTTCCCCTTCGCCTCCTCAACCACTTTCTTTGCAGCTCTACTTTGGCCATCACTAAGTGATGGTCCGAGACTCCATTCCCCCACCCTCTCCACACCCTTGCATCCAACACTTGTCTTCTCATTCGCTCATCCACACACACGTAGTCTATCATTGCCTTTCATTCAACAAGTTCACCATCCATCCTCCTCATTACTCTCCATGTATACCGGTGGATCATCTTATGACGAAAGTAGGTGTTGGCTATTGCCAACCCCTTACCACCACAGATGTCCACCAAAGCACTACCATTCCCATCTACTTCAGCTGGCACACCCCACTGACCAACCACTTCATCCACTCGTACATTCCCAACTTTGCCATTCATATCTCCAATCAACAGCACTCTCTCGCTCCTCTCAAACTTGTCCATACATGCTTCTACTTTCGCCCAAAACTCATCTTTCACTCTTGCCACTCGATCCTCTGTTGGAGCATACACACATACAATCGCCCATGCTTGTATACCTACTTTCATCCTCACCCATACAATCCTTGCACCCACTGTTCCATACTCTCTTATATTCTCCTTCCACTTCTTGCTTATCATCAGACATACTCCCTCTCTTGCCCTCTCATTCTCACTGACTCCCGCACATATACCTACACTGTATTCCCATTCTCTCATCCTTTCACCTTTCCATTTAGTTTCAGTCAATCCACATATATCCACTTTTGCATCCTCAAGCACCTGAACAATCTCTCTCTTTCACTTCATCATTCACACTATATATATATATATATATATATATATATATATATATATATATATATATATATATATATATATATATATATATATATATGTAACCTGCAATACTTTGGTGATAGAAACTCCGTGTACAAACAGCTAGATAAGGAGTTTATTACGAGCTCACAACAAAATAGTCTGTCCTTCTTGAATGTCTGCTCTGAACTGACGCAGTGGCGTCTTCCCAGGCTTGAGGCCTTGGGAAAGCGTGCTAGGTCAGCAAGTTTAGTGGGGGCATGTATCCATTGGGGGGGGAAATATATACATCGGGGGTAGACATATTGTGGAGGGGGTACACTACTCCCCCGGGTAGCTGAGATGGTGTCTCCTGACACCAGGAGGTAAATGGTGGTTGATTATAGTATTAAGGCAAGGTAGGGGAGGTTTGTACAAGGGATAAGGATGATACAGGGGCAGTAGGGGAGATATGGCCATGTTGAGGGGAGGGAATTTGAAGGATATATACAGATAAGATATACAAGGATTAATAGGTATATGTTCAGTAAGGGTCGAAGGTATACATAGATATAATGGGGATTATACAATAATAGTTTGATACATGATAAACAAGGAGTAGATATGAGAGTTCTATTGTTGTTCTTTGTTCTTTTTTTTTTTTTTTGTATTTTCTGTAGGATACACTGTCACTCAGTAATGCATTAAAGATATACCTTCATTTTCTAGTAGGCAGAATTCTGTTCACAGTTTGCTTAATTGTCAGATGGCATTGGTAGTCACTGAATGTGAGGGCACTAAGTACGGGGAGTTTTTACGTCGTGTATAGGGCGTATTATGCCTGTAGCGACTCTAATTTCCTGGAGTCGGCATTCCATTTTTCTGACACAACAATGCACTGCACATATGGTGAGTAGAAAACCTATGAAAGCAATAACCACAGGGGGAAACACAACCGTTGGATGAACCCATGAACGGCTGAAGGCCAGAGAAAATTTATCCATAATGAAATCGCTGTCATTAAGGAATGTTGGCATGCGCAAGTTAGGGGAGGTGATGGTAATTTTGGCAGATGGTAGGGTGGAAGGCATGTTGATTGGTTGAAAGATGTCATAGGAGTGTTTACGGACAGCTTGGTGATAGCGAGTGGCGTAAGTGATGACGGACTCTGATTTGACGGTACAATAGTCTGATGCTTTGTAGAGACCACTAGCAGGGACGGATCGAACCGAAGAACCAGGACACATGATTGTGACAGAGATGGGAACAGCAAAGAAGTACTGGACATGGTTTAGGTGAGCATGGTGGACCGGGAGTTCAGGAGCTGGGACAAAAGAACAGGCCGAGTAGATGGAATGGTTGCAAACTAAAGCAGACTCACAGGGTGTAGCACTGCTAGGGAAGATAGCGAAAAGGTGGGCAGCACAGAGACGAGAGGGCGGAGTAAGGGAGGAACATTGCTGGAGGTCTGTGGAAGAAAGGAAGGCAATTGAAAGATGATCATGGGAGAGGAGGAAATATTCTGAAGGAACAGATACTTGTAACAAGGAGTTGTTGAGGCGGAAAGGGAAGGGAATGATGTGGAAAAGGTTAAAGGTTATGGCAGAACGGAGAGGAATATGGACGACAACGTATTTGGTGAGAAGAGTGGCTTCGAGAACAGGATAATAATATTCAAGGGAGGAGTAGGTGAGGACTGGGGATAGACCGAAGGTGGAGTGAGCCCATTCCAGGACAGAACAGAGAGCTGAGACAGGTACTAAGTCGGCAGTGACACGTCCATTTATAGCATCGACCAGGATACGAACCAAGGTAGAGACTTGAGACAGGAGAGAGTCAATGGCCAGTTGGAGATTATCCATGTTGAGTTTGAGGTAGAAGAACTGAGAGATAACGTTGAGATCTGAAAGGTGGCACTGTAAGATATCGATGAAGTTGTTTAGAGTGGACGTGACTTCATTTAGGTGGGTCGGAAGCTTCTGTAACATAGTGTGTTGGATTTTAATGACTCGGCATTGGGATTCTAGAGCTGAAGCTAAATGAGTGAGATCAGATTTGAAGCCAGAAATGTCACGGGCTGTAGCAACGCCAAACAAGCCACTCAGAATCTCACCGCCGAAGTCGAAGAGACCTCGTTTCACACAAGAACGACCAACGAGTGTCTGAATGGAAAATATGTCATTGAGCTCAGTGAATCTGTTACTTATGTATTGCAATTGCCAGGAGAGTGGTAGGAAAAGATTATAGAGATACTCATTCGGGTTGTGTGTCCCCATGATGGCCGTGAGATGGGTCTTGATTCCGTGGAGCTGGTGCGCGTAGGCAGGTAGGGCAATGGCTACGTCGGCCAGGGGCGCATGATCATAGCGCAAGGAGACTAGTGCTTCGATAAGCATTACCTCGCCTCCTGAGCCGACCAAGGCCCCAGGACGTACTCCACCATCGTCCTGACCTGACCCAGACCCCAGGAGGGTCAGCACTGCCAGCAGGTAGACCGCTAACATCGTACCTAGAAAATCAGGGTAGAGTTAATGGGGGAGGTCTTGAAGAGGTTGATGGGCAGAGCGCAGTTTGGACCGATATTGATTGGTTGATGAATGAGTAGGTGGAGGTGGAGATGAAGAAGACTGAGGGATAGGTGGAGACAAAGTAGATTGAGGGATGTGTGGAGGGGAAGGGGGGTCAGGAGGTTGTGTAAGTGACTCTTCCAACACGAGACCACGGGGTGCTTGCTTTAAGTCATCGACGTGGACCCATCTGGTGTCCTTAGTGGACAGGTCCTGGAGGTGAAATTTGTTGCCTTGTTGAGTGAGGACGCAGTGGGGCCCTGTAAATTTGTCATCCAACTTAGAGGAACGCATATGGGAATGAGCAAAGACGAGATTGCCTACATTTAGAGGCAACTTATGCTGGCGTTGCAGCATGTCCTCCTGAGAGGAAGCCAAAGTGGATTGGACATACTGATGGATTGTCTGGAAGTTGGCCAATTTTAGTTTAACATAATCATCCATGTTGTAGATGGGTTCTGGCTTTGATGATAAGTGAGAGTATGGGAGGTCCTTGTCAAAACCAAAGAGGACGAAGAAGGGAGATTCAGCAATGGATGCATTGATGAAGCTATTGATTGAGGATGCCACTTGGGGAATCCAGTCATCCCAGGATGAACTATGGGAGCCTAGATGTCTAAGGCACTCTAAGATTTTCCAGTTGTGGCGTTCTACAAGGCCATTGGAAGCCGGATGGTTAGGCACGACATTGCACTTACTGATATGAAAGCGGCAACAGATCTCATCGAGAAGGCTATTGTTGAACTCTGTACCGTTGTCAGTAAGAATGGTATGAGGGGTACTGAACGGGCAAATTACGTGATCTACAAAGGCACGTGCGACGCTCTTCGCGGTCTTGTCGGAGAGGGGGACGAGGACACAGTAGCAGGAGAAGTGGTGGACCGCTACGAACAAGTACTCAGCGCCGGATTCCGTGAGAGGGAGTTTTAAGAGATCGATTGAGACAGTTTCCCATGGTCGTGACGGGATTGGGTTTTGTAAGAGAGGTGCAGGTAAGCCGGTTTATCCTTTGTGGCCGTGGCAGGAGAGGCAAGAGTCACAATGGGCATTGATATCGCAGCGTATGGTTGGCCAATAGTATTTGAGACGTGCTTGGCGCAAGCATCGGTCTTTACCTGGATGGGAAGCTTGAGGGGTATTTTGAACAATGTGAAGAACCTTTGGTATCAGGGCAGTGGGGACAACAAGTTGGCATACTTCGCGATTGGGCATGTCTTTGCTTTTAGTAGTGTTTTCCTGTACAGGAGATCATCATCTAGCATGAACTCATCTAGTGATACTGGCAGAGTAGGTAAGGTCGAGGCATCGCCAGATTCTAGGAAATAAATGACTTTGGACCATATGGGGTCTTGGCGCTGAAAGTTTCAAACAACTTCTGACGTTAGTGTAGTGTTTTCAGTTACTTCGGGCTGCAGTGATGTTATAGCTGCTGCTACGTGACGTGAGAGTGCGTCTGCGACTACATTCAACTTGCCTGGCACATATTGAAAAGTGGGATTAAAGTCCTGGATGATGACAGACCATCTAGCTGGCCTACCTGTTAGGTTGCGGTTCTTGAACAAATCACATAGTGGAAGGTGGTCTGTTTGGATATGCGCTGGATAACCATAGACTATATCTCTGAAATGTTTCAAAGACCAGACTACCGCTAGCGCTTCGAGATCTTTGACACTGTAGTTACGTTCAGTGGTTGTAAGGGTGCGACTACCATATGCTATTACGCGCTTCCTTGATGCTTCATCGAGTTGCATCAAAACGGCACCAAGTCCAGTGCCTGAGGCGTCTGTGCAGAGAAGGAAGGGTGTGGTATAATCAGGGAACACTAGAACAGGCGCATTTACAAGAGCTGTCTTTAGCTTTTGGAAAGCCTGTGACTGGTCGTTAGTCCAAACAAAGGGCACATTTTGCTTGGGTAAGTGGGTCAGAGGAGCGGCGATCTTTTCGTAGCCTTGTATGAATCTACGATAATAGCCTCTGAGGCCCAGGAAACTTCGTACAGCTTTCGGTAGTGGTAGGTTCTGGGAAGTTAATAATCGCCTTAGTTTTATCCTCATTAGTATGAATGCCTTGTGCATCTACGACATGGCCTAGGAATTTGATTTTCTTTCACAGGAAGGCACATTTACTGAGATTGATTTTCAGGCCTGCGAGCTGGAGGCGTTCAAAGACTTGCTGGAGCTTGGTGAAATGGTCAGGGATGGATTTACTCACAACAATGATATCATCTAGGTAAGCAAAAAGAGAGTGTACCATCATACCGCTGAAGACTGAATGGATAAGTCGCATGAACACGGAAGGAGCATTTCTCAGACCAAAAGGGAGTCTCTTAAACTGAAAATGTCCGGAAGGGGTGCTAAAGGCTGTAACTGGGCGAGAGGATTCGTCCATTTCGACCTGCCAGTACCCGCTGAGGAGGTCTAAAGACGAAAAGACTACGTTATTTTCACCAAGGGATTCTAACAAATCAGTGAGGACGCGTAACGGGAAACGATCTGGAACGGTGACAGAATTGACCTTACGATAGTCGACTACTGGTCTAAAGTTGCCGTCCTTCTTTGGTACTAAGAAAAGTGGGCTATTCCATGGACTGACGGAGGGCTCAATAATGTCCTGGTCTAACATGTTCTGTACCATTTGATCTGGCTGTGAGGAAATCGATATGCTGGTATGTAAATCGGCTGAGTTCCTGGTAGTAGTTCAATCGTATGTTTGACAAGGTCTGTTCTACCCATCGGTTCACCGGGTAAGGCAACCACGTTTCTGTACGAGGTCAGAAGGTCGAGGAGTTGAGGCGTATTTTCTGGGAAATCCGTGCAAGTGAGATGTGAGAGCATATCGGGTGAATATGTTGGCGCAGATCCCATAGAGTTAATAGTACATACACCGATTGGCGTACAATCACCAGTCTGAATAGTAGGAATTGAGGAATCCTGGCACACCTTTACGGCCGCTGGGTATACTAGGAAGTCTCCAATCTTTACACCACTTTTAAGTTTTAGTGGAGCATTTGTGACATTGAGCAAGTACAGGTAGCATAAACTGTCCTCTAAGACTGTGCATCACGCTGACTCATAAGTCAAGCCATTCACACAACACGTCTCAGGTAGTGTTAGTACATCCAGTCCTTCTTTCGCACCAGCAACACAAACAGAGACTTTGGTGAACTCATGCGGTAACAAAATTGTGCACGTATTCGTTACTGTACGTTTCATCTCTGCGTGTTGGAGAAGATCATGCACACTGTGTGAGGTAGGTAACTGAGACATGTCTGAGTCAGCGATAGTGTTGTTGGGAGAGGAGGTAAGAGCCATTTCCAAAGGCTGAGAGGATGTAGCAGTAGATACGGAGGAATTTATGTCCTTGCTCGCAGTCAGTAAAGGAATGATCTCTGTATTCTCAGATGATGATGGTGGTGGTTTGGGCTGGTCTTGACTTTTTGGTAGCGATCGGGACAAAGGTAACTGAAGGACTGATTTGATCATAAGAACAGGACGCGGACATTCCATACTGTAAACTGGGAATCCAGAAATGTCTATACTACCACAAGCAGGTAATAATGCAATGGAGTGTTGTGCCATGGTGGAGAAACCAATAAGGGCATCTACGGGATACAGCAAGTCATTAGTGACATGAAATTCAATTGGGATAGGGGGCAGATCTCTGTGTAGTTTGACTTCAAGGGTGACTCTTCCGATAACCTTAAACTCTGAGCCTTCGACACCACATAGGCGAATGTCTGGTGGTTCTAGGAAACTGACGTGGTTGTGATGTCGTTGAATAAGATGTAAGGAATTGTCGGAGATCAGATTTACTATAGATCCTGTGTCCAAGAAGAATGACATTGGTATGTCATGATTGCATCCGAGAATGACTAAACCCGAGGATGTTATGGGACCTACATGGCGGATGGGGAGTTGGGATTCTGGTTCTACATGATATTGGTCTGATACGGGTGCGGCGCTTCCCCCGACTGTTGGCGGTTGAGGTAACGACATTCCTCAGTGGTGTGAGTTATGCTGGATTTGTGGTATTTGCATTTGGGACGACGTGAGCGGGAAGGCGTACGCTGTCTGGTTTGGGAGTGAGGACGTCTGTATGTACAGTCGCAACTGGATGCTCGATGTCCACGATGACCACAGTGCCAGCAAAGAATCGAAGATTGTCTGTTCCATCGGGCGCTAGATTGATCACGACCTGCGGTAGGAGAACGATGTGTGGCAAGTCTGACGCATGTGGTGGGACGGGAGCGAGATTGGTCTGGGGTAGTGGAGGTGTGACAAACTGAGCAGGCCAAGGGTTGGGTGGTGCCCTGACGCGCGTAGTTCGAACCGGTTCTTTCATGAATGGCTTTAGTGACCTGAGTAATTTTATCTCCTGGATTGAAACCGATTTCCAAGGCTAGCTCTCGCTGTTTAGGAGTAAGCCAGTGAAGGAATCTCAGGTAACCCATTAAGTCAGCAAAGTTGGTGAGTGAAAGCATTGGAACGCCATTTTTGTCTTCTAACCATTTCGTGCCTACCAGTAATTGGAGCATCTCGCTACTAGTTGTTTTCATGGCGGCGGCAGCTTCGCGGAGCTTGGCATGTTGTGCTGGGACCCTCAAGTCCTCATCTAGTTGGTTTAGGAGATTAATGAATCCCATGAGAGACGCGGTATTTGAATGCTGGTAACAAAGGCTGATCAGTTCCGTACGAAAATCAGCAAAGGTATGAATGCTATCAAAATGTCCTGCACGGATCGCGGATCCGATGTCCGAATTGCCGTGGTGCAAGCGACCCATGAGGTAGGCTACTTTGAGCGATTCATCGGTGATCTGCCTATTGTGGATGTCTGTTTCGACTTCTCTGAGGAAATCATAGACAGACCAAGTTGGGTCCTGGCCGGTATATTTGGGACGATTGGCATCGTCGAGATAGATAGAATGTGGAGGGTTGGCCATGGCTGGAAGAGCAGAAGTGGCAATAGGAGAGGTGTGGGAGAGAGAGAAGGTAGTGGTAGTTAAGGGCGAGCAAGACGGGGTATGAAGGGAGGCAGGAGAGTGAACGGCAGGGGAAGGAGTAGAGGAAGAAGAAGGGAGTGGAGAG